>NC_048602.1:20762091-20862091 GCF_003668045.3 Cricetulus griseus | reverse complement strand
TTGGAAGTTTTGGGGGTGTTTTTGTTTGGTTGCTTGCTTTTTTCTTTTTGATTTCACACAACACTCTCATAGAGACCAGGCTGGCTTTCTGTTCCAAATGGCTCCAATTCTAAACTTCTTGTCATGATCTTTCCGTCTCAAGTTCTCTGGAATGACAGCACTCTGGATGCTAAGGCAGGAAGATCAAGACTATTCTTCCTGTCATGCATAGTTGTGCACACCTTGAACCCCTCAGGTGAATCCAAGGGGATTTCTCTGAGTTCGAGGCCACCGTGCTCTACTGAATTGTTCCAGGACAGCCAGGGCTGTTACAGAGAAACAGTTTCAAAAAAAGAAAACCCTCCTTAAATGGCATACCTAAAATGGCCTATCTGTAGAGGTCAGAGGACAACTTGCCGAAGTTAGACCTCTGCTTCCAGCCAGGCAATGCCCTCAAGTGAGGATTGGAGGGCAGGGATGCTGGTATAAGAGAAGGCTGCCTCAGTTTCTCAAATGCCAGGATTAAGGTGAGATCACCATTCCCTTCTTTGATAAAGTTGAGTTTCTAGAAGAACCACTCAAGTGGTTGATGACTCTCATCATGTAAATGAAGACATTTACTTCCAAGGGCCAGATGCCCTTTAAAACTTTTTATTTATTTATTTATTTATTTATTTATTTATTTATTTATTTTGGTTTTTCGTGACAGGGTTTCTCTGTGCAGCTTTGGAGCCTATCATGGCACTTGCTCTGGAGACCAGGCTGGCCTTGATCAAAAAGCAATCTGCCTGCCTCTGCCCCCCGAGTGCTGGGATTAAAGACATGTGCCACCAATGCCCAACGCCCTTTAAAACTCTTAACACACCTAGATTAAATTGATGGATATCAAATAACCTTACTTATTTAGAAAAAAAAATGGGATTAAACAAAAATGTCCCATCTCCCAAAAGACCTCTCTTGTGCCTATCACATAGACTTAATAATTCTTTCTATTCTATTTGAGACCTTCTCTCAGTTAGACCAGGATGGGTTGAAATTCACTAAGTAGCCCAGGCTGGACTTGAACTCTGTCCTTCCAAATGCAGACGTTAGATTTGTGTATGACCGCACCTGGCCCTGTTAACAATCTCTGTAGGCAGGATGTGCAGGATGTGGCGGTACACACCTCTAACCCCAGACCTTGGAGAAAGGAGGATTAGAAGTTCAAGCCCAGGCCAAGATAGAACTTTGTGGTAGTTAATTGTCCTCTATTGGCAAGGGCCTACATTTGATCCCAGATCTCCACAAACACACACACAACAAACAAAATCTTCATCAGGACACAATATCTTATCAAAAGATATACAAAAAAGGTGGGAGGGCATTGGTGACATACGCCTTTAATCTCAGCACTCGGGAGGCAGAGGCAGGCAGATCTCTGTGAGTTCAAGGCCAGCCTGGTCTCCAGAGCGAGTGCCGGGATAGGCTCCAAAGCTATACAGAGAAACCCTGTCTCGAAAACAAAACAAAACAAAACAAACAAACCAAACAGTAAGTTTAACTAAAGTAGAATTCTGCACCAAGCAATGCTCAGTGTCAAGGGGCAGGAGAGAGAAGATAATCTTTGTGAGACAGGACAAGAAAGCAATCTGCAAAATCAGACCTTGTTGTTCATTCTCAGATGCGGTGAGAATGACCAGAATCTTGTGAGTACCGAGGTTGCTACAGATGGAGACCCAAATTAGGTTAAGCTCTTTAAATTCTCCTTCTGTTTATCTTATATATAAAGACAAAGAAAAAAGAATACCTGATAAAAAAAAGAGGTTCCTCCAAAAATTGACTATAAGCATTCTTTTCAGTAATCGTCCTTCACTTTTCTGAGGCAGCATTTATCTCCGTGACTCTGAATGACCCGGGACGTGCTGGCTCTAGACAGATGGACTGGAACCGAGTGATCCACAAGCCTCTGACTCTTGCCTGCTGGGTTTACCAAAATTGAAAGTCTTTGTCCTGAAGCAGTATCATGTGGTAGAAACTCCATGCTCTTCCTTTCAAATGAAATAACGTTTCCTTCCTTGTCAAACAATCTCACAGCGGATACTTCCATCACTCTAGCTTGAAAGGTTTCAACATTCAAGTCAGCAGACCGCCAGTTGCTTGGCTCCACGGGTTCTGAGCCCACTGCGCAGGTGCAAGAATCGCATTGCGCAAGGAGATTGCGCACGGGTTGTAAGGGGGTGTTGTGGTGAGAGTGGCTTCTCCCACCCCCCAAACCCCGAGTAAGAGACAGGGTTTCTCTGTGTAACACGCCTACTTGTATTGAAAACATGTTCGCCATGAAACACAATAATGCATCTGTGGAAGTCCTAAGAGGGCTTTGATCACCTGCAACTGGATTATCACTGTTGTTAGCCAACATGTCAGTCAAAGAATCTAACCCTGGAACTCCTGCCATGGTAAAATTAACAGTCCACTGACCAGCTGCATACCTTTAAAGCATGAATAAAGGATTCCTAGCATTCACTAAGACTAGTGGTGAGCGAGGTTGTGGTAGCCACACCTTCAATGCCAGCACTCAGGATGCAGAGGCCGGCAACTCCACACACCTAGTTCCAGGCCAACTAGGGCCCTTACACAAAGAAACCTTGTCTCCAAACTGCGCTGTCCCCACAAGTAAGAGAACCAGGGGTGAATGTAGCAGCCCCAGACTTAGTGCAAATAACTCCATGACAGAAGTTCCATTCAGACTGTAAAACACATGGTCTCAATGTAACCATAGCTAGCCTGAAACATAGTTTCTAAATGAGCTTGGCCTTTCACTGAAAGTTGCATGCCTGCACCTACCTCCCAAGTGCTGGGCTTAAAGGCTAGCCACTACTATGCCTGGTTCAAAAAATTATTAAAATGATTTCCTTATTGTGGATATTTGAGGTGATGGTGGAGACTGCATACATGGTGTGAGATCTTGTGGAAATCAGAGAACAATGTCTACCTGTCCTGGGGGTGGAAGTCTCATTACCAGAACTTGGCAAATACTTTTACCTGATAGGCCCTTAGCAGGAGGATCTTAATATGTGTATATTTCCCAGAACAGACTCAACTCCATCTGCCTAAGAATGAGGGCATTATAGCTATGTCACTAACCTGGTAATTCTGAGTTTTGTAGCATCTGGTGTTGTTTGTTTGTTAGGTTGGTTGGTTTTGGGGGGGTGTTACTGTTGACGTGATCTTTGAGGGGTCTTATGTAGCCTAGATATCCCTTGGAATCCAAGATGGCCCTGACATCATGGTCTTGTAAGTGTAGTGACACCAGGCTCCCCATTTCAATTGATGTAGCTGTATACACGGAAGTAAGGTTGGATTTCTGGATCATTTAGTAACTGTATTGACCATCTTTTGCCGTGTGTGTGTGTGTGTGTGTGTGTGTGTGTGTGTGTGTGTGTGTATTTGTATATATATGTGTGTGTATATGTGTATGTGTGTATGTATATATGTGTATATATATATATATATATGTGTGTGTGTGTGTGTGTGTGTGTGTGTGTGTGTGTGTGTGTGCGCACTTGTGAGACTAAGGAATATAAGCATTTGGGCATGGGACTAAAATGGCCTGTTTGGAGGTCAGAGGACAACATTCAGGAGTCACCACATCTCTCTTTCCACACAGGCTTTGAACTCAAGTCATCAGGTTTGGGAGGCAGGAATGCTGGCATTAAAGGGGGGCTGCCTAAGTTTCACGAATGCCAGGATTAAGGGTGAGGCCACCACTCCCTGCTTTAGTTCTTAGGAACCATTCGAGGTGCTCAGCAAAGTCCACCTTGCACGTTCCAGGCCAGCCAAGCTTACATGTAAAACACTGTCTCCAAAAAAGCAAAGCAGGGTGTTGGTGGTGCTCGCCTTTAATCCCAGCACTAGGGAGCCAGACACAGGCAGATCTCTGTGAGTTCCAGGCCAGCCTGGTCTACAGAGTGATTTTCAGGACAGCCTCCAAAGCTACACAGAGTAACCCTGTCTCAAAAAACCAAAAACCCAACAAGCAATCTGAGTGAGGATAGCATTGAAAAAAAAAAACAAAACTTTTTTCTTGTTGTTGGAGGGTTCTGATTTATGTACGTTTATTTTTTAGATTTATTTATTTTATCTGGCTGCAAGCTTATTTTGAATTGGGTTTTATTATTGTTGATGCAGCCTGAGCTCCATAAGATCCTCTGTCAACAAGAGAATAAAGGGAATAATATATAAAGGCATTAGTTGTCAAACCCCATGAGTAGAGCTCATATCCAAAACACACAAGCTGGAGAGACCTGGGGGACATGCATGTGTCCATGTATGCACAGATTTATACATGCAAAAAGAAAAGGAGGGGAAAACAGGGTTGGTAATGTGTTTCAGCAGGTTAAGTGATTTTAGGACAAGCCTAATTCAATTCCCTGAAGTTATAGCAAACACCAAGCAAGGAAAACATTGTCCAAAGCTGTCCGGAGACTTCCACACAGGGTACACCACACACACACACACACACACACACACACACACACACACACACACACACTATTAGCAATTAAAATTAATCTGTGAGTTGGGGGTCAGCCTGATCCACAGTGTAAAGTTCAGGACAGCAAAAGCTACCCAATGAAACCCTGTCTCAAAAAAAAAATTAAAATTAAAAGCTGATGAGATGGCTCAAATATTAGATCACTTGCTGCTCTTGCAAAGAGCTCTTTACCCATGTTATCCAAAATCCTCTCATGGCCTCACGGCACCAAGCACCTATGCATATGGTACACAGACAGACATAAAGGAAAAACACAGTCAAGTAATGAACAATACTTTTCCAATAGTACACTTCAGCCTTTAAAACAGTAAGTTTAACTAAAGTAGAGGTCTGCTCCAAGCATTGCCAGGTGTCAAGGGTCAGGAGAGAGAAGGGGAAGATAAAACTTTGTGAGGCAAAGGCAAGAAAGCAATCTGTGAAATCAGACCTTGTTGTCCATTCTCAGAGGCTCAAAGACTGACCAGAATCTCATGACTACAGAGAATTACTTTGGTCCAGATGGAGACCCAATATGGTTAAGCTCTTTAAAAAATCTGTGTTTGATTTATCTTATATATATAGACAAAAAAAAAAAAAACAATACCTGATGAAAACAGGGTTCCACCTAGAATTGTGTATGAGAGTTCTCTTCTGTGATCTTCCTTGTTTTTTTTTCCGAGGCAGCTTTGTAACTTTAAATGTCCCAGAACTTGCTGTCTAGGCAGGTTGGCCTGGAACTCAGAGTTCCACCAGCTTCTGACTCTTGTGTGCTGGGTTTTCCCAAACTGTAAAGTCTTTGTCCTGAAGCAGTATCACTTGGTATATACTCACGTTCTTCCTTTGAGATGAAATAAATGTTTCCTTCCTAGTCAAACAATCTCACAGCGAATACTTCTATCACTCTAGCTTGAAAGTTTTCAACTGGCAAATCAGCAGATCGCTGGTTGCTTGCTACCACCGGATGTGGGCCCACTGTGCAGGCACAAGAATCCCATTAGGCAAGGAGATAGGGCATGGGTTGGAGGTGGGGATGTTAGGCTGAGAGTCCCCCCCCTCCCCCCAGATCAGGGACAGAGTTTCTCTGTGTAACAGGCCTGGCTCACCTAGAACCCTCTGTCCTCTGACTCACAGACATCCACCTGTCTCTACCTCTCCACTGCTGGGTGAAGGACTTGAGCCACCACCGACCAGGGTCCAAGTCTTATTTTAAAAGTATGGTTTTTATTTGGTTTTTCCTCTTTTTCATTTACTGTGTATGAGTGATTTACCTACTTGTATGTGAGACATATATGGTGTGAGAGACATTTTCTGCATCTGTGCAACTCAGAAGAGGGCTTCAGATCCCCAGGAACTGGACTTTCAGGGTTGTGAGCCACTGTGTGAGTGCAGGGAATCTCACCCTGGAGCTCAGAAAGGGCCCTGAGTGCTCTCTCCCTCTAAGTCTTCTCTCAGTCCACACTGTTAATCATTTTTATGTCTATAGCATCTGTCCTCACACTTGTATTTAGGTCAGAGGATAACCTACAGAAGGTGAGTCCCTGCTTCCACTATGTGTGTGTCAGACACTGGACTCAGGTCCTCAAATTGGCAGCCACACCTTTACCCACTGGTCCATTCAACTGGCCCAAAAGGGCAGGGTTTTTTCATTTAGTATTTTTGAGGTGTTGGTAGTTTTGGGGGTGTTTTTGTTTGGTCGCTTGCTTTTTTCTTTTTGATTTCACACAATACTCTCATAGTGACCTGGCTGGCTTTCTGTTCCAAATGGCTCCAATTCTAAACTTCTTGTCATGATCTTTCCGTCTCAAGTTCTCTGGAATGATAGCACTCTGGATGCTAAGGCAGGAAGATCAAGACTATTCTTCCCGTCATGCATAGTTGTGCACACCTTGAACCCCTCAGGTGAATCCAAGGGGATTTCTCTGAGTTCCAGGCCACCGTGCTCTACAGAATTGTTCCAGGACAGCCAGGGCTGTTACAGAGAAACGTAGTTTCAAAAAAAGAAAACCCTCCTTAAATGGCATACCTAAAATGGCCTATCTGTAGAGGTCAGAGGACAGCTTGCCGAAGTTAGACCTCTGCTTCCAGCCAGGCAATGCCCTCAAGTGAGGATTGGAGGGCAGGGATGCTGGTATAAGGTAAGGCTGCCTCAGTTTCTCAAATGCCAGGATTAAGGTGAGATCACCATTCCCTTCTTTGATAAAGTTGAGTTTCTAGAAGAACCACTCAAGTGGTTGATGACCCTTCCATCATGTAAATGAAGACATTTACTTCCAAGGGCCAGATGCCCTTTAAAACTTTTTATTTATTTATTTATTTATTTATTTATTTATTTATTTATTTATTTTGGTTTTTCATGACAGGGTTTCTCTGTGCAGCTTTGGAGCCTATCCTGGCACTTGCTCTGGAGACCAGGCTGGCCTTGATCTCAAAGCAATCTGCCTGCCTCTGCCCCCCGAGTGCTGGGATTAAAGACATGTGCCACCAATGTCCAATGCCCTTTAAAACTCTTAACACACCTAGATTAAATTGATGGATATCAAATGACCTTACTTATTTAGAAAAAAAAAATGGGATTAAACAAGAATGTCCCATCTCCCAAAAGACCTCTCTTGTGCCTATCACATAGACTTAATAATTCTTTCTATTCTCTTTGAGACCTTCTCTCAGTTAGACCAGGATGGGTTGAAATTCACTAAGTTAGCCCAGGCTGGACTTGAACTCTGTCCTTCCAAATGCAGACGTTAGATTTGTGTATGACCGCACCTGGCCCTGTTAACAATCTCTGTAGGCAGGATGTGCAGGGTGTGGCGGTACACACCTCTAAACCCAGACCTTGGAGAAAGGAGGATTAGGAGTTCAAGCCCAGGCCAAGATAGAACTCTGTGGTAGTTAATTGTCCTCTATTGGCAAGGGCCTACATTTGATCCCAGATCTCCACAAACACACATACAACCAACAAAATCTTCATCGGGACACAGTATCTTATCAAAAGACATACAAAAAAGGTGGGAGGGCGTTGGTGACCTACGCCTTTAATCTCAGCACTCGGGCGGCAGAGGCAGGCAGATCTCTGTGAGTTTGAGTCCAGCCTGGTCTCCAGAGCGAGTGCCAGGATAGGCTCCAAAGCTATACAGAGAAAGCCTGTCTCGAAAACAAAACAAAACAAACAAACAAAACAGGTGGACTGGAACCGAGTGATCCACTAGCCTCTGAATCTTGCCTGCTGGGTTTACCAAAATTGAAAGTCTTTGTCCTGAAGCAGTATCATGTGGTATAAACTCCATGCTTTTGGAGGTCAGAGGACAACATTCAGGCATCACCACATCTCACTTTCCACACAGGCTTTAAACTCAAGTCATCAGGTTAGGGAGGCAGGAATGCTGGCATTAAAGGGGGGGCTGCCTAAGTTTCACGAATGCCAGGATTAAGGGTGAGGCCACCACTCCCTGCTTTAGTTCTTAGAGGAACCATTCCAGGGGCTCAGCAAAGTCCACCTTGAACCTTCCAGGCCAGCTAAGCTTACCTGTAAAACACTGTCTCCAAAAAAGAAGCAAAGCAGGGTGTCGGTGGTGCTCGCCTTTAATCCCAGCACTCCGGAGCCAGACACAGGCAGATCTCTGAGTTCCAGGCCAGCCTGGTCTACAGAGTGATTTTCAGGACAGCCTCCAAAGCTACACAGAGAAACCCTGTCTCGAAAAACCAAAACAAAAACCAAAACAAAACAAAAGAAACCGAGCAACCAAACAAAAACAGTAAGTTTAACTCAAGTAGAATCGGCACCAAGCAATGCTGAGTGTTAAGGGTCAGAAGAGAGGAGAAGATAAATCTTTTGAGGCAAAAACAAGAAAGCAATCTGCAAAATCAGATCATGTGGTCCATTCTCAGTGGCTAGGAGACTGACTAGCATCTCCTGATTACAGAGAATTAGATTGGTCCAGATGGAGACCCAATATGGTTAAGCTCTTTAAAAATTCTGCAATCTATTTATTTTATATATCAAGACAAAAAAATACCTGATAAAAACGGGGTTCCTCCAAGAATTGACTATAAGAGTTGTTTTCTGTAATCTTCCATGTTATTTTCAGAGGCAGGGTTTATTTCTATAGCTTTTAATGTTCCGGAACTGCTCTCTAGACATTGACCTGGACCCAGAGATACCAGCCTCTGAGTCTATCTTGCTGGCTTTACCGAAACTGCCATCTTTGTCCTGAAGCAGTATCACTTGGTATAAATTCCATTCTTTTCCTATCAAATAATGTTTTTTCCTAGTCAAGCTTTCTCACAGCAAATACTTCCATCTAGCTTGAAAGGTTTCAACTTGCAACTCAGCAGGCTGCCAGTCGCTTGGCTCCACGGGTTCTGAGCCCACTGCACAGGTGCAAGAATCGCATTGCGCAAGGAGATTGCGCACGGGTTGGGGGGGGGTTGTTGTGGTGAGAGTGGTTTTTTTCTTCCCTGAGATAAGAGACAGGGTTTTTCTGTGTAACACACCTGGCTGCCCTAAAACTCTCTGTAGACTAAGCTTCCTCTGACTCACAGAGATCCACCCGTCTCTGTGCCTCCCGACTGCTGGGATATGAAAGACTGTGCCAGCACCGACTAGAATCCAAGTCTTTTTTTTTTTTTTTTTCGAGACAGGGTTTCTCTGTGTAGCTTTGAGGCTATCCTGGCAGTTGCTCTGTAGACCAGGCTGGACTCAAACTCACAGAGATCCGCCTGCCTCTGCCTCCCGAATGCTGGGATTAAAGGCGTGCGCCGCCAACGCCTGGCTGTGTGAATGTTTTGACTGCATGTATTTTTGCACAAGCCTGGTGCTTGCTATGAGTGGATGCTAGCCACCATGTTGGTACTGGGAACCAAAGTTTCCTTCTCTGCAAAGCAATCATTGTTTGCTTGTTTGCTTGTATGGAATGCTTCACGAATTTGCATGTCATCTTTGCACAAGGGCCGTGCTAAACTTCTCTGTGTCATTCCTTTTAATCTATGTGCTGCCAAAGTGAGCGTGCAACCATTTATCTTAAACAAGGAACCATCCCCTGGGCACACACTGCTTGGGGACCAGTCCATATAGGAACCAACGAGGTCTCCTAAAGTTTGCTGCTGCCTCTGGAGTCACTCCAGGTGCTGGCTGTTTCAAGCCCGGAACCTTCACTAACTGGGTACCAACAGCTTTCAGGGAGCCATGTTTCTGGAGGTGACAGATCCCAGGGCTGACCACCAGCTCCTTACAGAGGCATCTTATCTCAAACTTCCCACCATTTTTCTGGTTAACAGAGCTTCTCCTTCAGGCTGTGTGCGAGTTTCCATCCCATGCCGCAACACAGGATTTCTTTCGGTTGGCATGATGTATTGCATGGTGACCCAGGAAGTTCTCTGAGTGCCTGGCACCATTTCCCATGAGCACACACAAGAATTTATGGATGAACTCCATTTCCAGACACCAGGAGGCAATGAAGAAGGAAGAGCAGGCTGCTGCTGTAAATAGTAGGCTCGGACCAAGGACTAGATGCTGAAGGGTGTGAGCCAAGGCCAGTTCCGAAGATAAGACTTTACCGCACTTATCATAGTTTCCTAGAAATGGTAAAGTTGAAAATACTTATATTTCATTCCTAGCGTTCTATACATTTTGGTGGGAGGAAGAAGAAGGCACCTGGGGGCAGATAGAGGGCCTTGGACCAATGCAGGGTGGATAGGAGATAAGGTTACAATAGACAGGTTGGCTACCTTACAGTTTCCCCCCAAATGCCTGCATCCAGCTCAAGGTGACATATTTGATTTATGTGCTGACTTTGCATTGTCAACACTGAGCAATCAAAGCGATACATGGCCAGCCCCTTTCAAAACCAAGAAACAAGGCCATACTCCGTGGTGGAAGCATTATTCTGCAGAGGCAGAGGCGGGCGTATCTCTAAATCCTGCAGAACCAGGACTACATAGTGTACTATCTGGAAATAGAGCTGTCTGAAGGCAATGCCTATATTCTAGAAAGCATGAGGTGAAGGCAGAAGGTTCAAGAGTTCAAGGTCATCTTATCTCAAACCCACATTATATTCTTGTTTTTTCTTTATTCCCTTTTGTTTTCTTTTCTTTGGAATGGGGGCTTGTCTTGAACTCACTATGTGAGGAAGGCCTCAAGCCTTTGATCCCCCAGTGTGCATGTGCAAAGTGTTGACTATACAGGTTTAGCCACTACTCCTGGTTTATTAGGTGTTTGATTGTGTTTTTTATTTGTTTGTTTGTTTGTTTGTTTGTTTTTGTGTGGGGGGTGTGTTTCAAGACAGGGTTTCTCTGTGTCACAATCCTATGGCCTCGAACTCACAGAGATCCACCTTCCTCTGCCTCCCAGCTGCTGGGATCAAAGGTGTGTACCACCACCGCCCAGTTTAGGTGTTGTGTTTTAAATCCAATTCCTGCTGCATTTAAGCAAGCACTACACCCCTGAGACATTATCTTCAGAGCTTGCCACTCCTAGATACCTATTTATTTGTCTATTTGTTTATTTTTTTATTTAGTTATTATGTATACAGTGCTCTATCTGCATGTGTCCCTGCAGGCCAGAAGAGAGCACCAGATCTCATTACAGATGTTTGTGTGCCACCATGTGGTTGCTGGGAATTGAACTCAAGACCTCTTGAAGAACAGTCAATGCTCTTAACCTCTGAGCCACCTCTCCAGTCCATTTGTCTATTTGTAGTGTTCTCTCCCCAGCCATTTTTTCCTGTTGCAGCCACAGGATTTAGACTTTGTGGTTGTGTGTTTCTCCACATTCCCCAGTCTGTGCTGATATCTTTACAGGGTTTCTCCTTGGCTTCAGAGGCTATCCTGGAACTAGCTCTTGTAGACCACGCTGGTGTCAAACTCACAGAGATCCGCCTGCCTCTACCTCCCGAGTGCTGGGACTAAAGGCGTGCGCCACCAACGCCCAGCCTGTGCTGATACCTTTATTGTTATTGTGGCAGGTTCCAGGAGCTCAAGAGATAAGCCAAGGAGTTTAGTTCTGCATCTCCTTGATGCAGAAGCAAAAAGTTTCTTTCTATTGTTCAAGCTGGCCAGCTAGGACCTCAAATGAGATGCCAACCAGCCAAAAAGAGAAGCTTCTAAAGGGGAAGCCCATAAGGTGAAGGCCACAAATTCCAGGGTTTCCATAGTTATTTAAGGTCATACAAAGTACCAGAGTCAAGCAGTAAGTATATATTTTAAGCAATATTAGTTTGAGTATGATAAGACAGAGCATGGCCTTGCAGGGTTATGGGGTCACAGGTTCTGTCAGTTATCCCTTGGGCCAGGGGATTTTTACAACAGGCAGGGGACATTTAAGACCAGCAATTAGCTTTGGTGGTACTCACTTTTAGTCCCAGCACTTGGGAGGCAAATGCAGGCAAATATCTGAGTTCCAGGCCAGCCTGGTCTACTGTATGAGTACCAGGATATGCTCCAAGTCTACACAGAGAAACCCTTCCTGGAAAAAAACAAAACCCAACATGCAATCTCAATGAGGACAGCACTGAAAAAGAAAAAAAAGAAAACTTTTTTCTTGTTGTTGGAACGTTCTGATTTTTGTTTGGTTGTTTTTTTAACATTATTTATTTTATCTGGCTGCAAGCCTATTTTGAATTGGGTTTTATTATTTTTGTTGCAGCCTGGGCTCCATGAGACCCTCTGTCAACAAGAGAATAGAGGGAATAGTATATAAAGGCATTTGTCATCAAACCCCATGAGTAGAGTTCATATCTAGAACACACAAGCTGGAGAGACCTGGGGGACATGCATGTGTCCATGCATGCACATATTTATACATGCAAAAAGCAAAGGAGGGGAAAACAGGGTTGGTAAGGTGTTTCAGCAGGTTAAGTGTTTTTAGGACAAGCCTAATTCAATTCCCTGAAGTTATAGCAAGTGGCAAAGAAGGAGAACATTCTACAAAGTTGTCCGGAGACTTCCACACATGGTGAACTGCCCCCACAGAAATAATATTAACAATTAAAATTAATCAGTGAGTTGGAGGCCAGCCTAGTCCACAGTGTGAGGTTCAGGACAGCCAAAGCTATACAGAGAAACCCTGTCTCAAAAAAAAAAAGTTGAAATTAACAGCTGGAGAGATGGTGCAATGATTTAGATCATTTGCTGCTTTTACAAAGAGCTCTTCATTCATGTTGTCCAAAATCCTCTCATGGCCTCAGGGACACCAAGCTCCTATGCATTACATAGATATATAGAAAGGAAAAACACTTTCACGTAATGTAAAATATTTTTTTCAATAGTACACTTCAGCCTTTAAAACAGTAAGTTTAACTAAAGTAGAAGTCTGGACCAAGCAATGCTGAGTGTCAAGGGTCAGGAGAGAGAAGGGGAAGAGAAATCTTTGTGAGGCAAAGACAAGAAAGCAATCTACAAAATCAGACCTTGTTTTCCATACTCAGAGGCTGAGACTGACCAAAATCTGTGATTACAGAGAATTAGATTGGTACAGATAGAGATCCAAATTAGTTTAAGGTCTTTAAAAATTCTGCTTTCTATTTATCTTACATATATATATAAAGGAAACAATACCTGATGAAAACAGGTTTCTATCAAGAATTGACTGTGAGAGTTCTTTTCTTTACTCTTCTTTTTTTTTTCTTTTCTGAAGGCAGAGTTTGTTTCTATAGCTTTGAATGTCCCTGAACGAGCTCTCTAGACCAGGTTGTCCTTCCTCCAACTCAGAGACCCACCAGCCTTTGTCTCTTGCATGCTGGGATTTGCGAAACTGAAAATTCTTTGTTCTGAAGCACTAATTCTTCATATAAACTTCAAGCTCTTCCTTTCAAATGAGACAACAATTCCTGTCTTGTGAAACTTTATCGTAGGGAATTACTTCTATCACTCTAGCTGGAAAGGTTTCAAATCTGCAAGTCACCAGATTGTCAGTAGCATGGCACCACCCGCTGTGAGCCCACTGCTCAGGCCCAAGAATCCCATGGGGAATGGATAATGCTGGGAGCAAGGCTGTGAGAGTGGCTATTCCCCGTCCCCCCCACCCCCCAGATAAGAGACAGGGTTTATCTGGATAACAGGCCTGGCTGACATAGAATTTTCTGTAGACCAAGCTGTCCCTGCTTTCACTGTGTGTGTATCAGACATTGGACTCAGGTCATCAAATTAGCAATAACACTTTACCCATGGTCCACTTCACTAGCCCAAAAGGGCAGAGTTTTTAATTTTGTGTTTTTATACTGGGTGAAGTTTTGGGGCTGTTTTTGTTTGGTTGCTTGCTGTTTTCCTTTTTGAGTTCATAAAACACTATCATACAATCCAGGCTGCCTCTCTACTCCCTAAGTTGCCAATTCTAACCTACTAGTCATGATCGTCCTGTCTCAGCTCTCAAGGGAATTGTGGTGGTTCGTTCCTGGAACACCAGCACTCTGGATGCTGCGGCAGGAGATCAATAATTTTATTCTCCAGGGGAGCAGCGCCTTACAGGTCCCAGGGGGGCCCAGCAGGCACTCTTCGGGTAGCCAGTTTAAGAGCAGTGCTCAGCCTTGGCCAGGGCCGATGGTAGTGAGGCCTGAGCTGTGCCCCAGCCCCCCTTTCCCTCCTTGGTTTCTCTCTGCTCCTGAGAGTAACTTGGAAAACGTAGAAGAAGGATTTTATTCTCCCCAGGCATAGTGGGGGAGCACTTTGAAACTGGAAAGCAAAGCCAAGGGGATGTCTCTGAGGTCAAGGCCCCTTTGCTCTACAGAATCAGTAGTGTTGTGTGAAATCAACACCCTATCTCATGCCCCAAGAGAAGCCTATTATGTGGGCTAAATATCCATTCCTATTTTCTTTTGAGACCTTCTCTCAGTTAGGTCAGGATGGGTTCAAATTGTCAAAGTAGCATTGGCTGGCCTTGAACTCTGTCTCCCAAATACAGTGATTAGAGATATGGAAGACCACACCTGGGCCCTTTAACAATCTCTGTATGCAGGATGTGCACGGTGCAGTTGTCCACACCTCTAACCCCAGCCTTCCCTTCGGGGAAAGGAGGATTAGGAGTTCAAGCCCAGGCCAAGATAGAAGTTGTGGTAGTTCCCTTATCCCCTACTTGTGATCCCAGTACTCCAAAACAGACACAACAAACAAAAGCCTTATCAGGACACAATATCCTGTCAAAAGATATTCAAAAAGAGGTGGCATAGGGGCCCACTCCCATAATCCCTGCCTCTGAGTGGTAGAAACATGCAACCCTCAGGTAAACCAATCTCTGTTCTGTAGCCGAATTGTAGCCTGACCTACATGAGACCTTCTCTCAACAGGAGAATGAAGGGGACAGGCTGGAGACATAGTGTATGGGGTATTGGTCGTCAAACCACATGACTACAGTTCAGAGAGACCTGGGGTGCATGCATCTGTCCATGTACACACATATTTTTATATGTAAAAAGGGAAAGGAGGGGGAAACAGTGTTGGTAAGGTCTTTCAAAGGATAAACTGTTTTCAGGACGAGCTGAATTCTCCGAACTTAAACCAAGAGTCCAGGAAGAAGAACATTCCATAAAGTTGTCCCCATACCTCCCCACATACATCATGGTTCACACACACACACACACACACACACACACACACACACACTATTAATAATTACAATTAATCTTTTAGATTGAGGCTAGCCGGGTCTACAGGGTGACTTCACAGACAGTCAACAAAAATCCCTTATAGGCAAAAAAAAAAAAAAAAAAAAAAGCTCAAGAGATGGCTCAACGATTAAGAGTACCTACTTCTCTTAGAAAGAACTCACACGAATATGGTCTAAAACCCCCTATGGTCTCCGCCAAGCACTTACGCATATGGTACACAGTCTACACAAAGGCAAAACACAACCACATAATGTTAAGTTTTTTTTCAATAGTCCACTTCACCATTTTTTGTTTGTTTGTTTGTTTTTTTTGGAACAGGGTTTCCCTGTGGCTTTGGAGACTGTCCTGGAAATAGCTCTTGTAGCCCAGATTGATCTCGAATCTCACACAGATCAGACTGCCTCTGCCTCCCGAGTGCTGGGGTCAAAGGCGAGCGCCACCACCTCCGGGCCCATACTTCACCATTTAAAACAGTAAGTTTAACTAAAGCAGAAGTCGTACCAGGCCATGTTGATTGTCAAGGGGTCAGGAGAGAGAAGGGGAAGGTAAAACTTTGTGAGGCAAAGACAAGAAAGCAATCCGCGAAATCAGACCTTGTTGTCCATTCTCAGAGGCTGAGACACTGACCAGAATCTGGTGGTTACAGAGGTTGCTACAGATGGAGACCCAAATTAGGTTAAGCTCTTTAAAAATTCTGCGTTCTATTCATCATATATATAAAGACAAAAAAAACTACCTGGTGAAAACGGGGTTCTGTCAAGAATTGACTATAAGAGCGCTCTTCCTTTTTTTTCCGAGAAAGGTTGTCCTGGAATTCAGAGATCCACCGGCCTCTGACTCTTGTGTGCTGGGTTTTCCGAAACCGCAAAACCTTAGTCCCGAAGCGGTAACTCCTGTTATAAATTCCATGTTCTTCTTTTCCAAAGAAATAGCGTTTCCTTCCTTGTCAAACTTTCTCACAAGGAATGCTTCCATCACTCTAGCAAATGTAGTTTGCAAAGTTCCCAACTTGCGAGTAACTGGATGGCAGTCGCTTGGCGCCACTGCTCGCACTGACCACACCGCGCAGGCGCATGTCCCATGACGCATGGCCATGGGTAATGGGGGAGAGGAGACGAGATTGACTTTTTGTTTTGTTTTTTGCTTTTTCAAGACAAGAGACAGGGTTTCTCTGTGTAACGGGCCTGGCTGACCTAGAACTCTCTGAATGTTTTGACTGCATGTATTTTTGCACAAGCCTGGTGCTTGCTCTGAGTGGATGCTAGCCACCGTGTTGCTGCCTGGAAACAAGGTTTCCTCCTCTGCAAGAGCAATCATTGTTTGTTTTTAGTATGGAATGCTTCACAAATTTGTGGAACCCTGGAAATAGCCCTATACTGACGATCAATAAGTTCTAGCTCAAGGCTCGTGTTCACACAATTACAGACTATCAAAGCTGGGAGGAGGGGACAGGACTGGCATGTGTGAATGATTTTCTGCATTTCCTTTGTTTTTGTTTTTGTTTTTGGTTCTTTATTTACAGATTTACAGAGACTGATATTGGGAAATGGGCGCCATGCACCCGGAATGTGAGGTGACAACTTCGGAGTCATTGAAGTGACATTTTAGGATTTAATCAGGTCACAAGGTGGGTGTCTGTTCCTCCCAGCTATATTCCTGGTACTGCAAATGAAAAGGGAAGGTCTCCTTAATCTTCCCAGTGTAGCCTCAGAGTCAACCCTCTCCCTTCTGCTGAGATCTAGGGTTCCAGGCTGTACCACCAATCAGCAATCTCCATACATAGTTTAGTGTTTTTCCTCCGTGTTGTGTCTTTTTTGTGTGAATGAGTATGACGGTTTTTGCCTGCACAGACACATGAGGAACACATGTGTGCCTGGTTCCCAAAAGGGTCGTATCAGGGTAACAGGTCCCTTTGAAATCACTTTCTGGGAGGTGGTGAGCTATCACAGGGATGCTAGGACTACAAGGTTCTCTGCACAAAGCATAACTGCTCTAAGCTACTGAGTCATCTCCCCAGTTCCCGGTGTTTTCTGTCAGTTGCATTTAAGTTTTGCTTTTTTTTTCTCCCCCCTTGTTTTTTTTCTAGACAAGGTTTCTATGGAGCCAGTCCTTGAACTCAGATCTGTAGACCAGGTTAGCATAGAACTCACAGAGATCTGCCTGCATGTGCTGGCATTAAAGGCATGCTCCCTCACTGCCCGGTTACATTCTTTTGTTATGCTGCTGTTTTCCTTGATCTCTGTTGTTGGCCACACTGGCCTTGGTGTCCTGGGGATCCTCCTGCCTCATGGAAATGCTGAGACCAGGCATGAGTCACTCCTCCCAACAGTTATTCTTCAAAGAGCCTGTTTTCTATACTGGGAGCTTTGCATCAAGTCTTCAGACTATCCTCAGGGTTGGTAGGAGGTGATTTTCCTGACTGCACCCTAACCATCTTTTTCGTTTTGTTTTGTTTTTGTTTTTGTTTTCAAGACAGGGTACCCCTAACCCATCTTCTATGAACCCCGGCCATGTAGCTTTAACTAAATCCATGTACTTCTCCATTCTCCTCATTTCAGGTTGTCATTTGAGAGTGAGGAGGGAGAGGGGGATGGGAGAAAGAGGCACCAACAACGCCCCACCAGCTGCCCAAAGGTCTTGGTCAATTTCCTACTCTTGTGATGGAGGAAACTGAAGGAGGGAAGCCTTCCTGACATTTCCCAACACTCTGGACACACAAGAGGGTGCCATATTCTTGGTCAGAGGTGGAGAACAGAGGACCCAGTGCAGGTGAACACAAGGCCATGAGGTTATTGGGGGTTGCAAAGATTTTTTGTTTTGTTGTTAAGTGTGAAGGTGCTTTGACTGTATCTCTGTACCTTGCGCTGGCCTGAGGCCTTGTATCCCATGGACCTATGGTTGCAGTGAGCACCTGATTGGTGTGCTGGGAACAGAACCATGCAGCAGCCAGGTGCACTGCTCCCCAGTGACTGGACTCTTTGGATAGAAATACTCACGGCTTGTTGATAGGATGTGTTTGGATGTATTTTGGAAGGCCACCAAAGCGGAGCTCGTGCTGGACCGGGGAACACAGCTCAGCTGAGGAGAGCGCTTGCTTGCGTGTCAGGAATGAGGCTGCGGGTTCCATCCCCAGTTCTTTCCCAGTGTGTGCTCATGTGTACAACACATGCAGGTATATGGATACCAGTGACTGGAGAAGCAGAGGCAGGGGGATGACCAAGAGTTACGTGCCAGCCAGAACTACAAACTGAGGTCAGATTTAAAGGAAAATGCATTGAAGATTCTGGTGGCCATTGCCTTGTTTGCCACAGCATAGAAATGGTGATTATGTTCAGTTAGTGCTCAGCGGTGCCTGTGGCAAAGGGGCTGCCAGGCAGAGTTGCAAAAGCATCTTCCTGGGAAGGGAAGGATGGTGGCCTGGTTGAGGCCTGGGTATCCAGTCCTCAGTACTGGTACAGATCCCCAGTTGGGCCCTGTAAAACTGCCCCTGCCTCCACGAGGGAGGGTCAAGAATTTCAAGACCACTCGGGGCTATACAGGGTGTTTGAGGGCGGCCTGAGCATAAGACCACCCTGATTTTCAATAGAGTAAGACATGGGCTGTGCCTAATTGTCACAGCTCTATAATCACAGCGTTCAAGACGGGAGGTAGAAGAAGGCAGAACTCTGAGGTCAAGACACATCTGGTCCCCAAATTCAGTTTTAGGCAACCCATCCAAAGTTGCATGGTGAGAACCTGTCTCACAAGACCAAAATTAATTCAATTGGGAGAGTGCGATGGCTCAGTGGGAGAAATAAGCTGGGGTCTTGAGGTGGAACTCACCTAGATTAAGATTCAAGGTGGGACCAAGCCAAAATAAAATTGCATCTATAAGCTGTGCCAAAATCTTCATAGCAGTCAAAGCGCTCTGGCTTCTTTCTGGGCCAGTTGTGGTTGCAAAGGTCTGTGCTCCTTAGACAAGGTCCAAGGTGCTTTTCAGTCCCAGGTGCTGGAGTCAGGATGGACAAGAGCTCAGCCAGGGACACTCAGCCTTGGAGGCACTTTCTGTTGTCAAGAACCAGAAGTGTTGTCCCAGCTGAGCATCCCTGACTTGAGGGAACCCTTCAGGAACTGAGACAGCCTGCTCCCTGTTAGCACTGCAGGATATCACTGGGAACCCAGCCACTGAGGCAGGAGACAGCTGTTGGGAGATGGTCCTGATTTGTGGGCTGGAATCTTGCTTGATCCACTGAAGCCATGGACGTTGGGCACAGGGCTCCAGTGTTTGTCCCTGAACAAGGGCCAGTAGTCACTCCTAAGGATCATTTCAGCCATCAGTGGGATGGAACTTGGATTCCTAGGCCAGCAGCTGTTTTCTTAGCAATGACTATGTGCTGCAGGGCCCTAAAGCAGTAGTGTTTTGACCTGCAAGGGAGGGTTTGGCTCTTGACCTGCAGTCAGTGTAAACCATTTGTCTTGAGTCACCAGGAGAGCCGGGCTCTGGCCTGTGTTCCTGTGACTTAGTGAATCTCAGACTATTCTCCATGAGGATCTCTCTCCTTTGATCCCATTGTGCTCAAGGTGGAACTGAGCTGTGGGGTCCTGACAACCTGTGTTCTGCTGCATCCTGGGAGTACAGGGGTTCCATGGTGTTTGTGGGGGCTCAGTTCTGCTCCTCTAAGGCTCTTGGATGCCTGTGCTTTGCTAGGGAAGAAAGAAGCCTGGCTTAGACTGTGATTTCAAGCTGGCAGAATTTTTTTTAAAGAGTTCATTTATTTATTATGCATACAACATTCTGCTTCCATGTATATCTGCACACCAGAAGAGGGCACCAGATCTCATAACGGATGGTTGTGAGCCACCATGTGGTTGCTGGGAATTGAACTCAGGACCTCTGGAAGAGCAGTCAGTGCTCCTAACCTCTAAGCCATCTCTCCAGCCCCGGCAGGATGTTTTTATGACTTGGAAAAAAACGTATCTGAGGCTTGACCCACAATCTGAGGCAAAGCGTCACTCTTCAAGATTTCTTCATTCGTGTTTGAGGGTCTTCCATCAAGTAGCGATGTCCTTGACTGCAGAGGCACAGCTGAGAAAGAGGGACCTGGAAAGCTTCTGTGACAACCCCATCTCAAAAAAGTAACAGCCTAAATAGGATGGCATCCAAGAGAACTTTTTTGTTTTTTTTGGAGCCCAGCCTGGCACTCGCTCTGGAGACCAGGCTGGCCTGGAACTCACAGAGATCTGCCTGCCTCTGCCTCCCCAGTGCTGGGATTAAAGGTGTGTGCCACCAATGCCCGGCTTTTTTTTTTTTTTTTTTTTTTAAGACTGACTTAGTTATGGCCTGGCAGTGGTGGCAAAGGCCTGGTCTACAGACCTCATCAATGTCGGGTTTATTTATACCATGGCATCTCCAGGGGTTAGGGTTCACACCCAACACCACTCCCCAGGTGAGGGGAGCTATGCCTGCCAAGGACAAGGTTTCTGAAGTGTTAATTTGAGAAGGAAAATTGGACCAGCTTGCACCATGCCAGCCAGTAAGAAATATGAGCTGACTTCAGGGTGTGCCAAATGAGGCTGGAGGGTTATCAGGGGGAAGCCATCTGAGTTAAGACCCACAGTGAGACTCAAGTCAAAGTGAAATGTCACACAAATGCTTAATGCCCACTTTTGTCTAACATTCAGGGAGCTCTTAGTTAAACATGTGAATGGTTTCTGAATGGTTCTTGGCCAGAGTGTGTTGGCACTTTTTTTTTTTTTTTTTTTTTTTTTTTTTTTTGGTTTTTGAGACAGGATTTCTCTGTGGCTTTGGAGGCTGTCCTGGAACTAGCTCTTGTAGACCAGGCTGGTCTTGAACTCACAGAGATCTGCCTGCCTCTGCCTCCGCCTCCCTAGGGCTGGGATTAAAGTCGTGCACCACCACTGCCCGGCAAGTGTCAGGCTTATGCAGCAAACTTTTTTCCATGCTGAGCTATCTCACTGGCCCTACTTTTGTTTTTGAGACAGAGCCATGTAGCCCAAGTTTGTCTCCAACTCTATGTGTAGCAGAAAATGATACTGAACCCTGATCCTCCAGCCTCCTCCTCCCAAGGGCGGGATTTTCAGGCATGCACCGCAATGCCCAGCTAGTTTTGACAGGGTCTCACCCTGTTGTCCTCCTGCCTCACCCTCCGCCTCCCTGGTGCTGGGATTACAAGTGTGAGTCACATGGCCACCAGTCAAGGATTTTGTTGTCTCCACCCAGGCCTCAGACAACATCCAGGAAATCTGAGCAAATGCTTTGGCTGTCACACGGGGAAGCCGGGTGAGGCTACTGACACCTAGTGGCAAGAGGTGGGAGATGCTTCGACTCGGCCCATGTAGACAGACCAAACATAAGTTGGTCCCTAAATACTCAGTGGGTCCATACAAGGGGGATCCCCAAACATGCGGAGTGGTCCCTATAGTGCAAGAGCTGGGACCTGCGCTTAAACATATTCGCTGATACTAAACGGGGGATCATGATAGGGAGAATCTGTTATTAAAAAGCTTTCAGCAGGCAGTGGTGGCAACACACGCCTTTAATCCCAGCACTCAGGAGGCAGAGGCAGAGGGATCTTTCTCTGTGAGTTTGAGGCCAGCCTGGTCTACAGAGGAGTTCCAGGACAGGCTCCAAAGGAATATAGAGAAACCCTGTCTTGAAAAAACCAAAACCAACCAACCAAACAAACAAAAAACCCAGAAAGGCCCTTTCCGCCGACCGATCCGAGGTGAGTGAGCCTCTGCTCTTACCCAACTCCAGTCCAAAGCATCATTCACCCAGATCTCCCCGGGCCTGCACCTGCTTGGGGTAGACCTGCCCAAGCAGAGAGGATCTCCCTGAGTCTGGAAACACCCCACTCTTCCTGCCCGTCCCCCCCCCCCCAACCTGACCCCTAAGGGGCCTAATTCCTTCAGAGTGAGGAGACTACCAAGAGAAGCAAGACTATCCAGAGCTGCGGACATTGAATTCCTGGCCCACACACACCACTGGGTCACAAAGAGGAGATAGAGAGACCCCACCTGCACCCACTGGAAGAAGATATGGAAAGAAGACAGAATAAGAACTCACTCAACAACAGAAAGATGGCTTCAGTGCAGAATTCTACCAGAAATTCAAACAAGAGCTGATACCAGTACTCCTCAAACTGTTCCGCACAATACAAGCAGATGGGATATTGCCAAACTCTTTCTGCGAGGCTACAATCACTTTGATACCCAACGCACACAAAGATATGACTAAGAAAGAGAACTACAGACTGATATCCCTCATGAACATTGATGCTAAAATACTCAATAAAATATTGATGAACGGAATCCAAGAAATACCAGAAAAATCATCCACCATGATCAAGTAGGCTTCATCCCAGGGATGCAAGGATGGTTCAACATACAAAAATCCATCAATGTAATCCACTATATAAACAAACTGAAAAAGAAAAACCACATGATCATCTCACTAGACGCTGAAAAAGCCTTTGACAAAATCCAACATCCCTTCATGATAAAGATCTTGGAGAGAACAGGAATAACAGGAACATATCTAAACATGATAAACGCAATATACACCAAACCAATAGCCAACATCAAACTAAATGGAGAGAAACTCAAAGCGTTTCCTCTAAAATCAGGAACAAGACAAGGCTGTCCACTCTCTCCATATCTCTTCAATATTGTACTTGAAGTTCTGGCTATAGCAATAAGACAAGAAAAAGGGATCAAAGGGATACAAATTGGAAAGGATGAAGTAAAACTTTCACTATTTGCAGACGACATGATAGTCTACATTAGTGACCTGAAAAACTACCAGGGAACTCCTACAGGTGATAGACACCTTCAGCAAGGTAGCAGGATACAAAATTAACTCAAAAAATCAGTAGCCCTACTGTATACAGATGTTAAACTCAATGAGAAAGAAATCAGGGAAACATCACCTTTCACAATATCCACAAGCAACATGAAATATCTTGGGGTAACACTAACCAAAAAAGTGAAAGACCTGTACAATAAGAACTTTGAGACTTTAAAGAAAGAAATTAAAGAAGATACCAGAAAATGGAAAGATCTCCCATGCTCTTGGATAGGTAGAATTAACATAGTAAAAATGGCAGTCCTGCCAAAAGCAATCTACAGATTCAATGCAATCTCCATCAAAATCCCAACACAGTTTTTACAGACATTGAAAGAACAATACTCAACTTTATATGGAAAAATAAAAAACCCAGGATACCCAAAACAACTCTTTACAATAAAAGATCTTCTGGAGGTATCACCATCCCTGACTTCAAGCTCTACTATAGAGCCATAGTTCTGAAAACAGCTTGGTATTGGCACAAAAAAGGACAGATAGACCAGTGGAATCAAATTGAAAACTCTGATATTGACCCACGCACCTATGAATACCTCATTTTTGACAAAGGTGCTAAATCTATACAATGGAAAAAAGATAGCATCTTCAACAAATGGTGCTGGCACAATTGGATTCGGACATGCAGAAGATTGCAGATAGATCCATACCTGTCACCATGCACAAAACTTAAGTGCAAATGGATCACAGATGTCACCATAAATCCAGCCACACTGAATCTTCTAGAAGAGGAAGTGCGAATTACCCTTGGACAAATTGGCACAGGAGACCGCTTCCTGAACATTATGTCCGTTGCACAGACTTTGAGGTCTGCAATTAATAAATGGGACCTCCTGAAACTGAGAAGCTTCTGCAAGGCAAAGGACACAGTAAGACAAAACGACCACCCACAGAATGGGAAAAGATCTTCACCGATCCCACATCTGACAGAGGACTGATTTCCAAAATATATAAGGAGCTCAAGAAGTTAGCCACCAAAACACCAAACAATGAAATTAAAAAGTGGGGTGCAGAACTAAATAGAGAATTTTCAACAGAGGAATCTGAAATGGCTGAAAGACACTTAAGAAAGTGCTCAAAATCCTTGGCCATCAAAGAAATGCAACTCAAAACAACTCTGAGATACCACCTCACACCTGTCAGAATGGCTAAAATCAAAAATACCAATGACAATCTATACTGGAGAGGATGTGGAGAAGAAGGAACACTCCTCCATTGCTGGTGGGAGTGTGAACTTGTAAGACCACTCTGGAAATCAGTATGGTGGTTGCTCAGAAAAATGGGAATCAGTCTACCTCAAGATCCAGCCATTCCTCTCTTAGGTATATATCCAAATAGTGCATGTCCATACAACAAGGACATATGTTCAACTATGTTCATAGCAGCATTGTTTGTAATAGCCAGAACCTGGAAGCAACCTAGATGCCCCTCAACTGAAGAATGGAAAGAGAAAATGTGGTACAATTATACAATGGAGTACTATTCAGCAGAATAAAGCAATGGAATCTTGAAATTCGCAGGCAAATGGATGGAACTAGAGGAAACCATCCTGAGTGAGGTAACCCAATCACAAAAACCTGGTACAGACTCCCAGGACACGCAGGGTGGTGGATCTGTTTGCCCTGGCTCCTGTGGCAGTATGTAACACTGGGGGAGCCTCTTCCACTTGTAAGAGGGTTCTCGTGGTCAAATTCTGCATGGTATGTACTCACTCATATATGAATTTTAGACATAGAGCAAAGGATTACCAGCCTATAATGCTCTTCACCAAAGAAACTAGGAATCATGAATGACTCTAAGGGATAAATGGTCCCCAGGAATGGGAAGTGGCATGAACTCCTGAACTAATAGGGAGCCAGTTGGGGGAAGAATAGAGGAAAGAGAGCAGGATAAGAGATACCATAACAGAGGGAGCCACTATAGGTCTGAGAAGAGATCTGGAACTAGGGAGATCTCCAGAGACCTACAAGGATGACACAATCTAACTATCCAGGCAATGGTGGAGAGGATAACCTAAAAGCCCTTCCCCTAAAATGAGATTGATGACTTCTCTTTATGCCATCCTAGAGCCCTCATCCAGTGGCTGAAGGAAGCAGAGACAGACATCCACAGAAATACACTGAGCTGAAATCTGGAATTTAGCTGAAGAGAGGGAGGAATGAAGAACGAAGGCGTCTGTACCAGGTTGGAGAAACCCACAGGAACAGTTGGCCTGAACAAGGGAGAGCACATCGGCCCAAGATGCTGTCTGGGAGGCCAGTACAAGACTGATCCAGACCCCTGAACATAGATGTCAATAAGGAGGCCTCTGCACTCCAGGGAGCCTCTGGTGGTGGATTAGTATTTTTCCCTGGTGCAAGAACGGACTTTGAGAGCCCATCCCACGTGAAGGGTTACACTCTGGCCCTGGACACATGGGGAAGGGCCCAGGACCAGCACAGGAAGATTTGGTGGACTTTGCAGAACCCCGGCTGAGGGCCCTACCCTGCCTGGGGAGTGGAGGGTGGATGGGGTGGGGGGTAGGTTGGGGGTGAGGGGAGGGAGAGGGAGAAGGGACTTATATGTGAAACAAACTTGTTCCCTAACTAGAACTAATAAATAAAAATTGAAAAAAATACCCAGAAAGTTAGGATGGAAGGGAAGGAGGGAGGGAGGGAGGAAGAAAGGAAGGAAGACATAATAGATAAATAAAATAAAAGAACTGTCTCTCCGAAGTCAAGCATAATAACTCACATGGCTGTAATCCAGCAACTGCGAGGTGATGGACAGAGAATTAGGAGTTCAAGGTCATCCTCAGGTACTCAACAAATCCAGGGCCAGCCTGGGCTGCATGAGACCCGCCAGCCACACTCCCCGCCTCGCAAGCGCGCACACACACACGCACACACACACCACACACACACACACACACACACACACACAGGAATTATCTAAGACTTTCGGGGTTGGACATGAACTTGAAAATGACAAAGAGGACAGAAATAATCTATAAAGGCCAAGGAGCTTCCTGGGCTGTTGGATGAATTTCTTGTGTCAATCACAAAGATTCTGTGGACTACTAAACTACACACGCGTCTCTACAGTCAGGAGGGGAACACGCTTCCTGATGTCTACAGCGCACACCTCTCAGCAGCCGTCTGCACCAATCCAAACCTGATCGAGCTGGCCTTGTACCGCAGCGCCTTGGGCAGCCGGGGCATGCGGCTGCTCTGCCAAGGCCTCAGACACGCCAGCTGCCAGCTTCAGAACCTGAGGTGAGTCCCAGCTGCCACACGAGCCTCTCGAGGTCCCCACCACCCTCTCCCAGGACACGCAGGGTGGTGGATCTGTTTGCCCTGGCTCCTGTGGCAATATGTAACACTGGGGGAGCCTCTTCCACTTGGAAGAGGGGTCTCGTGGTCAAATTCTGCATTGTCATGGTTGCATAGCTTTCACCTGCCGAGCCATCACCAGGACAGCGCTTTCGTTTTTCTTATTCAAGACAGGGTTTCTCTGTCTAGGTTGTCCTACAAGTCATTTGTAGACCAGGCTGGCTTTGAACTCAGAGATTCGCCTGCCTCTGCCTCCGGAGCACTAGTATTAAAGATATGTGCCACCACTCCCTGACATACAGTCTTTTAAAAAATGTGTCATTGTTATTGTTTTATGTCTATGTCTGCATATGAGGAGGACAGAGGGGTGTGAAATTGCCTGGAACTAAAGGCAGTTGTGAGCTGCCTGACATGGGTGCTGGAAATGGAACTTGGTTCCTCTGCAAGAGCAATACATGCTGGAAACCACCGAGCCTTCTCTCCAGTCCCACAACCTTATATTTTGAACAAGCTCTTAAACTGAACTGGGAGCGCTCTGCTGGAATCCACTTGCCTTTGCCTGTGCCTCCTATGCGCTAGGCAGGGGCTCTACCACTGAGCCACACCCCAGCCCCTCACTGGGGGATTCTAGGCAGGGGCTCTACCACTGAGCCACACCCCAGCCCCTCACTGGGGGATTCTAGGCAGGGGCTCTACCACTGAGCCACGCCACCCAGCCCCTCATTGGGGGATTCTAGGCAGGGGCTCTACCACTGAACCACACCCCCAGGCCCTCACTGGGGGATTCTAGGCAGGGGCTCTACCACTGAGCCACGCCACCCAGCCCCTCATTGGGGGATTCTAGGCAGGGGCTCTACCACTGAACCACACCCCCAGGCCCTCACTGGGGGATTCTAGGCAGGGGCTCTACCACTGAGCCACGCCCCAGCCCCTCACTGGGGGATTCTAGGCAGGGGCTCTACCACTGAGCCACGCCCCAGCCCCTCCCTCGCCCGGGGGTGTGTGTGATTCTAGGCAGAGGGGGCTCCACCACTGAGCCACGCCCCCCAGCCCCTCCCTCACGGGGTAATCCAGCAACTGGGAGGTGAGGGACAAAGGATTAGGAGTTCAAGGTCATCCTCAGGTACTCAACAAATCCAGGACCAGACTGGGCTACATGAGACCCGCCAGTCACACTCCCCGCCTCGCACGCGTACACACACACACACACACACACACACACGCACACGCACACGCGCAAGCGCACACGCACACGCACACACACACGCACACGCGTAAGCGCACACACACACACACACACACACACACACACACACACACACGCAAGCGCACACACACACACACACACACACACACACACACGCAGACGCGCAAGCGCACACACACACGCGCAAGCACACACACACACACGCGCACACACACACACGCGCAAGCGCACACACACACGCGCACACACACACACACGCACAGGCGCGCGCGCACACACACGCGCAAGCGCGCGCGCACACACACACGCACACGCGCAAGCACACACGCACACGCACAAGGGCACCCACACGCACGCACACGCGCAAGTGCGCACACACACGCACGAGCAAGCGCGCACACACACACACACGCAGACGCCCAAGCGCACACACACACACATGCGCGCACACACACACACACACGCGCAAGCGCGCGCACACACACACACACACACACACACACACACACATGCACACACACACCACGCACACGCACACGAATTATCTAAGACTGTCGGGGTTTGAGATGAACTTGGAAATGACAAAGAGGACAGAAATACTCTATAAAAGGCCAAGGTGCTTCCTGAGCTGTTAAATGAATTCATTGTGTCCAGCATAATGATTCTGTGGACGACTAAACACTACTCACGCGTCTCTACAGTCAGGAGGGGAGCACGCTTCCTGATGTCCACAGCGCACACCTCTCAGCAGCCGTCTGTAGCCAAGTCATCAGGGCGAGGATGGGGCTCGGTTGGTAGATTGCTAACATAGCTCGCACAAAGCCCTGGGTTTCATCCCAGCACTGCATAATCAGTAGTTCACACTTGGAATCTCAGCACTGGGGATATATATGGAGGCAGGAAGACGAGGAGGTCACAGCTGTCCTCAGCGACACAGTGCTTGAACCACAGTCTGGGCTACAAGAGACCACCCGGAAGAACAAATGCAAGATGGCTCAGATGCCCATGAACACACTGAGAGGATAAAGCTCAAGGGGTCCCTGGGTGGGGAACCATGGCAAATTCCATGGCAGGCGAGGGTGACCGAGGCAGAGGGGCAAACACTCCAGGCAGACAGAGCTTAAGTGAGGAGTTTTATTAGAAAGGGGAGGGGGGGAAGGAAAGAGAACAGAGGTTAAAGAGACACAGAGACAGAGAGAGGACAGAAGAGAAGAGGGAGACAGGAAAAGTCCTGTCTGCCCCAGGGGAACAGCGGGAACAGTGGGAAGAGGGCTGGAAAAGAGCAGAGAGAGAGAGAAGAGCAGGAAACAGAGAGTAAAAAGAGAGCACAAGTGGGCAGGCGTCTGTCTTTTAAAGGGGTGCTTTGGGCCTGAGTGCAGACTGGAACTCATGGAACCCTGGGCTGACCAGAGGACAGTCTAATCCTTACACACACAAAATAAGTAAGTAAATGTAAAGCAATAGGTTCAGCGAGACGGCTGAGAGCGTCAAGGAGTTCGATCCTCAGGGATCCACGAGGTAGAAGGAAAGAGCCAACTCCCACAAATTGTTTGACCTCCACAGGCACAAAAAACACATTTGGAAAAAAAAGTTTTGAGTTAAAATTACTCAGCTGAGATAGACAGCTCGGCACTAAGAGCAAATTACAGCTTTTCCAGAACCCATACCAGCTGTGTTCTTGGAGAGGACCTGGTTCAGTTCCCAGCACCAACATGGTTTCTTACTATCTCTAACTCCAACCCCAGGGGACTCTGATGCTGACCTCTGGCCTCCTCTGATCCACATTTTGGCTCCCAGAATCCACACCATGTAGCTTGTCAGACCACTTGATGCTCTTTTCTGCTTTCCAGGGGCTTCTGCACACATATGTCCAAACCCACATACATACACACACGAAATAAAAAAATAAACAGTAAGAGCTAGAGGCATGGCTTAATGGTTAGGAGCCCTGACTGCTCTTCCACGGGACCTGGGGTCTGAATCTCAACACCCACATTTCAGCTCACAACCATGTATAACCCCAGTTCCATGTATAACCCCAGCCCCCCTTTCTGGCTTCCATGTGCTCTGTACATACTGTGCAGTGTAAGGCATGCAGGCAGGCAACAGACCGCAGACATAAAAATAAAACTTTCCTTAAAATGTTCCACTCTGGGGGCCGGAGGGATGACTCAGAATTAAGAGCACAGGTTGATATTCAGGAGAATACCATTCCACTCCAAGCACCCACGTGGGTCTTTCCTGCCCTTGCCTGCTAAGCTTTCACACAGATCCCGATGCCAAACGTTAGCTATTCTGGCAAGAGATGCCAGCAACCACTGGTTCCAAAAAATCCCAGATATGGCATTGCCCCTGTGGATCATCCTGAGGATCCAAAAAATGATCCAGGGATCCTAAGGATCATATTAAAATAAGATCAAGACTCTAAGGGAAGAGGCGTATCTGTGGGTGTGGTTAAACAGTACTTAAAACCACATCCGTACCTGCCATACCTACCTTACTTGCAGAACGAAGTACCTGGGAGCAGCTAGCGTCAAGATGCGACCCTCTTGCGTTCTTTCTGAAGGTAAGCCAGGAAAAAGGGTTGTTGCCTAGTTACCAATAGAGTCAGAACCAGTAGGTATCAGAGACATCATTGCTGATGGAATTCTCCACTTAGGTATTTGTCAACTACAGAACCCAATATGGAGAACGAGTTCTGTCACTCAGCAATTCCTCCTTGCTTTTTTTTTTTTAATTTTATGATCTTTTACTTTTGTTGTGGTGGTTTTGGTTTTGTTTTCAAGACGAGGTTTCTCTGTGTAACCAACAGCCCTGGCTATCCTGGAACTCACTCTGTAGACCAGCCTCTGTCTGGTTCAGAGATTCGCCTGCCTCTGCCTCCCAAGTGATGGGATAAAAGGTGGGCACCACCACCACCTGGCTTTTGTTGGTAAAGGTATCATATTATGGCCAGGAGAAGCCTAGTTAGAATTGGTTCTCTCCTACAGGTACTGGGATTTGAACTCCGGTAATCAGTCAGGCATGGCTGCAGTTGTATTTCTTACTAAGCTATCACTTTGGCTTTTCTACTTCGGTGTTTAATTTCCTAGTTAACCAACTTGGGTCTGCAGAGACCACTGGGTGTTTAGAGAAAACTGTGTGATGTTGTGCCAGGTTCTTGGAGCCCAGAGACTAACTCAAAGAGTCCAAATTCTGATGCAAAAGCAAAAGTTTATTTTATTTTATCTTTATTTCAACCTGGCCAGCCAGCTGCATGGCAGGCAAATGAGGTCAACCAGCTAAAAAGAGACGCTTTTAAGGGGGCAGATTATAAGGTTGAAGGCCACAAATTACAGTTTCCATGGTTACTTAAGGTCATACAAAGGACAGTCAGTAACTATATATGTTAAGGGAGATACATTTGACTGAGATTAAGCTATGCTGCACACTTCCCTTTAACCCTACTGTGGTTCAGAGACCATCCTTCATATGACTGAAATCCTTTTACATGCTTTGAGGCTTGCAGTACCAAGCTGAACATGGGACTCCCCACCAACAACTCTGACTTGACAGATTTTGGTGGGAGGGAGAAGGAAATTAGATTGTTTCTAATTGAAATAAAATGTATAAAATTGTTTCCAATGTAAATAAAATTTATGAAGAAAAACAAGAGTTGTCATAGACTGACAGTATTGCTGCGAACCTTTTAATCCTGGCCCTCAGGAAGGAGAAGGAGGCAGACGTCTGAATTTGAGACCAACCTGGTCTACAGAATGAGTTCCAGGATTACCAAGACTACATAGTGAAGCCTATATTGAAAAAGACACAAAATAAGAAATAGAAAAGACAAGACAGGCATGGTGGTATATGCCTTCAATCCCAGCAGTCAGAAGGCAAAGGCAGGCAGGTCTCTGTGAGGTCAGCCTGGTCTACAAAGAGTTCCAGGACAGCCAGGGCTGTCACACAGAGAAATCCTGTGTCAAAAGAGTTGCCATGGTTCTGATGTCCTATCTGGAATGTACATTAAATAATATATTAAACATATCTTATGTTTCCATATATCAAAAGAAAAGAACAGATCGGGGGTGGTTCAGCAAGTGGGGACAATTTGTCTACAAAGCCTGACAACCTGTTAAATCCCTCGACTCACACAGTGGAAGAAGAGAACCAATTCCACAGTGTCCCTTGATGTCCACAATCATGCCATACCACGTGCATGCTCACACATGCACACAAGAAATATTTTAGATGGCTGGAGAGCTGGCTTAGTTGAGAGCACTGGCTTGCTCTTCTAGATGACCAAGGTTCAATTCCCAGGACCAATATCATGGCTCATGACCACCTGTAACTCAAGTTCTAGGGGATCGAACACTCTCTTCTATCCTTAGCAAGTGCCAGGCATGCACTGGTACACAGGCAAACATGCAGACAAAATATGCAAACAAAAAAATTAAATGACATTTAAAAAATCAGAAATCAGAAGAGAAACAGAATATGGTGGTGCAGGCCTTTAATCCCAGCACTCTGTAGGCAGAGGCAGACACATTTCTGTAAGTTGGAGGGCAGCCTGGTCTGAAGAGCAAGTTCCAGGACGGTCAAGGCTACACAGAGAAACCCTCTCTCAAACATGAGAAACAAGCCAGGCGGCGGTGGCACAAGCCTTCATTCCCAGCACTCAGGAGGCTGAAAGAAACAAAAAGCTGGAGAGGCCAGGAGACAGAGATGGAGAAAGAAGCAGGAGACATGGAGGTGAGGATGCTTCCAGCTGCCTTGGTAGAAAACCCTCCCAAAGTCCTGTCTTCTCTCCCCACCTGTGTATGGGCTCAGGAATGTTGCCAAACTTGATGACCATAAAGAATCATCAGGTGCTGTTAAGTGCAGACTCCTGGTCTAGAATGAGAGACAAGTCTCAGAACGGAGGCTTGATTCAACCCAGGTTGTACTTCCTCAAAGGTCCTGGCCCAGAAAGCATCACAAAAGCTCCACGACTGCTGAGGTCCCCAAACCCTTGGAAATTCCAGAAAGCAGAAATTGTCTGAGGCCATCTCCAAGGTGAGCAACGGTGGGTGGGGGAAAGGCATAGAAGGTTAGAGAGTGGATCCAGCTGCCTGGGTGTAAGTATGCATCAATGCTAGGGCTGCGTGTTGGGCTCCCCAGAGCTGGGGACCCCATCTACGGTGTGGCTTCATCGCCTAAGGAACATAAATTACGGTGCACGTCTTGGGAGGTCCTTGCTCTGTCCCTGTATTTTTATTGTTGGTTGAGGTTGGCTCTCGTGTAGCCCAGTAAAGCCTCCAAGTCACTGAGCAGTTGTAATTCTCCATCCTGCTGCCTCTACCCACTAAGTGCTGGTACTAAAAGAATCCACAAGAACTCTAGGTTTGGTTTTGTTTGATGTTGAGACAAGCTCTCACTAAGAAGCCTTGGCTGGCCTGGAACTCAATGTAGACAAAGCTGGCCTGAAACATAGATGCAAGTGGCTCCGCCCTCTCAATCCTGGGATTTAAGGTATATGTCCTAACACTTGACTTGTATGTTTGGTTTTGAGTCATAGTCTCTCTTTACCCAGGCTTCCTTTGAACAAATGTAAGTCAAGGATAACTCTGAATTCAATTCACTTTAACTAAACTTCAGAATACTGAGATTCTTGGTTTTCTAGAATATCCAGATTCATGTGTTGTTGTTTTCAATAGTACTGGGCATTGAACCCAGGATCTCTTAGCTGCTCCTGGTAACTCACAGTTAATTGACAATTAAAGCAGGTCCACAGTAGCCCAAGCCTGTACCCCAGCACTGGAGGCTGAGGCAGGAGTCACAGTCCACCCTTGTAATTGGCCCGACCCTCGGGATATCAACCTAGGGCAAGATGTCCAGGGAGGGGAATGGGGACAAGCGAAGAAGAGAGAATGACCACAAGACAGGATTCTGATCAAGTGGTAAATTGTTTTTTTCCCAGGCTAGCTTATATAGTCAGCAGAGCAGGGCAAAGGGAAGGGAGAGAAGAGGCCAAGAGCCAAGTGTTAGTTTAAGCACGGTGTCAGAAAGCCATAGGAGGAGGATATTGGCAGGGTGAAAAGTTCTTGGGTGGTGGGGTGAGGGAGGGTTGCTGAGGTAACTGAGCCTGTGGTTGGAAAAAGGGATTTGTTGTTCCTTCTGGGTGCTCCTGCTTCTAGAAGCCATTTATAATCAAAAGACAGTTCTATAACCATGTAGCCGGCTAAGGTTGGCCTAAAGGTTCATGCCAAGCTGTATGGCTCCCAATACAGCCTGGGCTAAATAGTGAGGCCCTGTGTCAAAGAGCAAGATGACCCAGCACTCGGGAGGCAGAGGCAGTCGGATCTCTGTGAGTTCAAGGCCAGCCTGGTCTCCAGAGCGAGTGCCAGGATAGGCTCCAAAGCTACAAAGAGAAACCCTGTCTCGAAAAACCAAAAAAAAAAAAAAAAAAAAAAAAAAAAAAAAAAAAAAAAAAAAAAAAGGCAAGATGAGGGGCTGGAGAGATGACTCTGCATTAAAGAGCACTTGCTGCTCTTCTAAGTGCTGAATTGGATTCCCAGCACACGGCATATGGAGGCTCACACACAACCCTGTGTAAATCCAAGTCAAGGGATCTGCCACCTTTTGTGGCCTCCGGAGGCACTCATGCCCAGCAAATATATTATATATGCAGGCAAAGTACCAATGTATGTGAACTAAAAATCTTCTCTTTAAAAAGGAAAAAGAGTGGGGCAGTGGTGTTTGTGGTGCACACTTTTAATCCCAGCACTCGGGAGGCAGAGGCAGGGGGATCTCTGTGAGTTCTAGGCCAGCCTGGTCTACAGAGGGAGTTCCAGGACAACCTCCAAAGCTACAGATAAACTATGTCTGGGTGGGGGAAGGGGGTAAAGGCAAAATAGGTGCCATCCTTGCGGTTTTCCTAATGATACACTGCAGGCTTTAAATTAAAAAACAGCCAGGTGTGGTTAAACAGAGCCATGGGCAGGTGGATCTCTGTGAGTTGGAACCCAACCTGGTCTTCAGACCAGCCAATGCTAAAGTTGAAGCTGGCAGAGCCATTGGCTAGCATCTGAGAGGCTAGGGGTTCAATTCCCAACACTGCAAGTCAAATAAGATAATGATGCCCTAGTGTGAGAACTATAGAGAAAAAGTTCTTCCAGGCCCAAGGTGGTAACCAGTTAGCTGACAAGTTGCTATGTTAGCCTACTGATGGCATCTGGATGTTGATGGATGCAACCAAGTTTTAAGCAGGTATTCTGGGGACCAAGTAAATGGCTAGGTGACTGAGTATAGGGACCCGTCACCAAGCCCAAGTACCCGAGTTCAATCCCTTGGGCCACATGGAAAACAGAACAGACTCCTAGAGCTGTCATCCATGGGACCTCTACATGGGTGTGACATTGCATGTTCACCCATGAACATGAAATACACGCCCAAAAATGTAAGTGAAAACAAGCTTATTGCTGCTCAGTGGTGGCTCATACCATTAATTCCAGTACTAAGGAGCCAGAGACAGGCAGATCTCTGTAAATTCTAGGTCAGCCAGGTCTACCTCAAAAGCTCCAAGCAGCCAAGGCTACTACATGGTAAGACTCTGTCTCAAAGGCAAGCAAAACAAGAAAATGGATTTTGGTACCAGGTACATTCCTAGCACTTAGGGATAGATGCCAAAGGCCAGGCTTTGGGGGCTGGAGACATGACTAAGTGATTAAGAGTACTGGGTTTTCTATCAGAGGACCCAGGTTCAATTCCCAGCACCTACATGGCAGCACACGACTGTCTGTCATTCCAGTTCCAGAGGATCTGACACCCTCACACAGACAAAATAACAATAAATTTAAAAACAGAAGGCCAATATTTAGATTGTGTGTGTGTGGGAGGTGGGGGTCAGGTCTCATTTATGTAGCCCTGGCTAGCCTAGAACTGACTATGGAGACCAGGCTGTCCCAGAACTCTCAAAGATCTACTGGCCTCTTCCCCCTAAATGCTGAGATTAAATGCTTGTGCCCCAAGTCCAGAAAAGAAGGGATTTGGAGCTTATTAGAAACAGATCTGAGGGGCTAGCGGTCTGAGGGACTCTATGGTTCAAAGACTCAGAGGGCAATTCCCGGCACACATGGTGACTCACACTCAATGCTACAGCTCCGGAGGACCCAACACCCTCTTTTGCCCCCCACCCCACAAACACCAAAGCATTTTATTCAATCAGTGAAGAGACTATATGCCATCTAGAAAGACACTCACACCATAAAGGTTTTTTTTTTAATTTAAACCTTTTACAAAAAAGTAAAATACTTGAATAAAACCAGACACCCCTCTGTATGTGTGTTTGTCTCTCTTTTTGTGTGTTTGTTTGTTTTTAAGACAATCTCATGTAGTCCATGCAGGCCTCCAACAAGCCACCTAAATGAGGATATATTAAAAAAAAGAAAGAAAACCAACAACCGCTTTCTTATTGTTGGAGTTTTGATTGGTTTTTATTTTTTAGATTTATTTACTTTTCTTTGGATCTCAGTCCTTTTTTTTTTCTTGGCTTTCCAAACACGGTATCTCTCTGTAGCTTTGGAGCCCTTTCCTGGAACTCACTTTGTAGACAAGGCTGCCCTGGAACTCACAGAGATCCCCCGGCCTCTGCCTCCCAAGACTTGTGCCTCCTCCACTATACAGAGTCCCAGGCTTATTTTAGAGGTGGGTGTTTATTGTTGCTGTTCTTCTTTATCATTTAGTAAGTATGTACTTGTATGTGTGACATATATGCTGTGAGACACAATTACTGCATCTGTGCAACTCGGATGAGGGCTTCAGGGGGCGGGGTCTGTCTCTTAAAGAGGTAGAGCCTATCAGCATTAAAGCCTGAACCTTTCACCTACCATAGGAATGGACTTTAGGAGCCCATCCCACATGGAGGGATACTCCCTGAGCCTAGACACAAGGGGGTGGGCCTAGGCCCTATCCCAAAGAATATGACAGACATTGAAGACCCCCCCCAATGGAAGGCCTCACCTCCCTGGGGAACAGAAATGGTACTGGATGGGTAGGGGGTTAGTTGGGGGGGGGCAGGGGAGGAGGGGAGGGAAAGGGACCTGGGATTGACATGTAAAATAATTTTCTTTCTAATAAAAAAAGAAAAAAAAAGTTTGTCCCAATCTCAAAAGACCTCAATGTTGCCTGTTACCTTGGCCTAAAATCTTTTCTATTAAGCCTTGCATGGGGAGAGGGCAGGGACTTGAGGGGGTGAGGCACAGTGGGGCAAATCTCTATGAGTTCTAGATCACCAAGGTCTACACTGAAAGCTCCAGTCCAGCCAAGGTTGCTTCCTAATACCCTGTCTCAAAAAAAGAAAAAGAAAAGAAAACAAGAATGGAAGTTTGGAACCAGGGATAATCTTAGCATTTGGGAGACAGAAGCCAAAGGATTGTTGTAAATTCAAGACCAGGCTTGTTTACATAGTCAGTTCCAGGCCAGTGGACCTACAGATCCTCTAAAAAAAAAAAAAAACAGCAAAAACCAAAAACTGAACAACTACACAGAGAAACTCTGTCTGGAAACAAATTAAAATTAAAAGCTGGAGAGATGGCTCAATGATTTAGAGCACTTGCTGCTCTTACAAAGATCTCGTAACCCATAAGGTCCAAATTCTTCTCATGGCTTCCAAAGGCACCAAGGACTTATGCATTTGTACACAATCCCACAAGAAGGCAAAAACACATCCACGTGATGTAAAGTACTGAGCAAATTGGGAGCATGGGGGGAGGGGAGAGGGACTAGGAGAATGAGAAGGGGTAGAGAGGAAGAGGAGGAGGAGATGAGGGAGCAGGAAGATAGAGCTGGGTGAAGAATGGAGGAGAGCAAGGAAAGAGATACCATGATAGAGGAAGCCATTATAGATTTAAAGAGAAACCTGGCATTAAGGAAATATCCAGAGATACACTAGGATGGCCTCAACTAGGAATCTAAGCAATAGGGGAGAGGCTATCTTAAGTGCCGTTCCTCTATACTGAGACTGATGGCTACCTTAAATGCCTTCATAGAGTCTTCATCCAGTAGCTGATGGAAGCAGAAGCAGACACCCACAGCTAAACACTGAACTGAACACCTGGAATCCAGTTGCAGAGAGGGAGGAGTGATGAGCAAAGGGGTCAAGACCAGGCTGGGGAAACCCACAGAAACAGCTGACCTGAACAAGGGGGAGCTCATGGACCCCAGACTGACAGCTGGGAAACCAGCATAGGACTGATCCAGACCCCTGAAGGAGGAAGTCAGTTTGGAGGTCTGGACAATCTATGGGGCCACTCGTAGTGGATCAATATTTACCCTTAGTACACAAATGAACTTTGGGAGCCCACTCTACGTAGAGGGATACTCTCTCAGCCTAGATACACTGAGGAGGGTCTAGGCCCTGCTCCAAATGATATGATAGACTTTGTAGATCCCCCATGGAAGGCCTCACCCTTCCCATGTGCAGAAAGGGTTAGGATGGGGGGGTGGTGGTCAGTGGGGGAGCAGGGGAGGAGGGGAGGGAGAGGGAACTGAGATTGACATGTAAAAGAAGCTTGTTTCTAATTTAAATAGAAAAATAAATTACAGAAAATAGAAGAGCCTATCACTGCTTAGGTGAAATCTTCTGAGAAGTATTTCCTGAGGTGCTGTGGTCCAGAGGCAGACAAGCCCACCCCAAGTGATACACTTCCTTCAATAAGGCAACATTGACTCCAAGGTGGACACATCTCCTAATAGTGCCATTCCCTATTAGCCTATGTGGACCATTTTCATTCAAACACCATAGTATCTATTAAGTATATTTGAAGTATGATATCAATTAAATTTAATGTTTCTCTGTTTATTTCTCATCTTGATGACATGTCTACTGGAAAAACTGGGGTTACAGAAGTGACCTATGGATTGTTGTTAATCCGTGTCTTTAATTCAAGTAGCAGCTTTTTAAAAAAGATTTTATGCCAGGCGTTGGTGGTGCACGCCTTTAATCCCAGCACTCTTGAGGCAGAGGCAGGCTGATCTCTGTGAGTTCGAGGCCAGCCTGGTCTCTAGGAACGAGTGCCAGGATAGGCTCCAAAGCTACACAGAGAAGCCCTGTTTCGAAAAAACCAAAAAAACCAAAAGATTTTATTTATTTATTATGTATACAACATTCTGCTTCCATGTCTATCTGCACACCAGAAGAGGGCACCAGATCTCATAACGGATGGTTGTGAACCACCATGTGGTTGCTGGGAATTGAACTCAGGACTTCTGGAAGAGCTGAGCCAGCTCACCAGCCCAAGTAGCAGCAGCTTTTTTTTTTTTTTTTTTTTTACAAAATTGATTGCCCTGAGTTTGCTGTAAATTTGTTTATAATAATACTGTCTTCTTGGTTAACTCTTCCTTTGGTTGGAATGAAGTATCCCTGACTTTTTTCTTCTGATTTGTTATAGTTTGCTGTCTATTTTTTAGCTATTAGACTGTTGTTTCTGGCTTGCCCTCTGGATCTCATTTAATTGGAGCACTTTTGTCTATCCTTTTCTCTAAGGCTGTGTCTATCTTCAAAACTATGATGCTTTTCTTTATAGAGAAGAGAGAGTTGGATTTGCTTCTTTTAATTTTTTATTCATTTTACATACCAGCCACAGTTCCCCATCCCTCCCTTCCTCCTCCTCCAAACTACCTCCTCCCAACCCACTTGCATCCAGTCCTCAGAATAAGGCCTCCTATTTGGTGTCAACACAGCCTGGCACATTCAGTTGAGGCAGGACCGAGCCCTCACCTCCTCCCCTACATCAAGGCTGTACAAAGCATCCCACCATATGGAATGGGCTTCAAAAATCCAGCTCATGTACTCGTCCCACTGCCTGGGGACCCACAAACAGGCCAGGCCACAAAACTGTTGCCCACATGCTGAGTGCCTGGCTCTGTCTGCAGACTCCCCAGCTGCCAATCTAGAGTTCATTAACTCCTGCAAGTTTGGGTCAGCTGTGTCTGTGGGTTTCCCTGTCATGATCCTGACCCCCACGCCCTTATAGTCTCCCCTCCCTGTCTTCCACTGGACTCCTTTAGCTCGGCCTAGTGCTTGGCTGTGGATCTCTGCATCTGATTCCATCACTTATTGGATAAAGATTCTATGATGACAGATTTGTCACCAATCTGATTACAAGGGAAGGCCAGTTTAAGCACCCTCTCCACTATTGTTAGGGGTCTTAGCTAGAGTCACTCAGAATGATTTTTTTCTAGCTCCGTTTTTCTGCAAATTTCATTTTCACAGCTGAGTCATACTCCATTGTGTAAATGCACCATATTTTCTTTTCCTTTTGTTTTTTGGTTTTTCAAGACAGGGTTTCTCTATGGCTTTGGAGCCTGTCCTATAACTAGCTCTTGTAGACCAGGCTGGTCTCGAACTCACAGAGATCTGCCTGCGTCTGCCTCCCGAGTGCTGGGATTAAAGGCTTGCGCCACCAACTCCCGGCTAGCACCATATTTTCATTAACTTCAGCTGTGGGACATTTATTTTGTTTCCAGGTTCTGGCTATTATAAATAATGCTGCTGTGAACATAGTTGAGACCTTTGGGTATAAGGCCGAGTGGTAGTGCTGAGTCCTGAGGTAGACTAGACTGACTCCATTTTATAAGTAACTGACATACTGATTTCCAAAGTGGCTGTAAAAGTTTGACCCTGTTTTGACACAAGAGGCAGAGACGTAACAAGAAGATTTTTAGGAGTCTGCAGAAAAGTGCTTTGGTTTGAAATTGTTTCTTCCTGTCATTTCAAACTGGCACTTAATACACTTCCAGGATGTAGTTAAGAGCGTGGCTATTGGCCTTTACAATGGTAGTGTCTTGATGCTTCACAAAATCTCTAAGAAGCAGAGCAGTGAGTACAGAGAAACACAGGGCTACACAGGCTACAGCCATCCCTAAGGAGTCTCCATAATCCAGAAAGTTCATAGCTTTGTGGAGGCCTGCTGCTCAGTGTTGCCAAACTAGTCCTCAGGGAATTTCACTTACTACTAATCCGGGTCACCTGGGGGAATGAAAGCATCAGTTCAGCCTCAGCCTTTCTTGTTGATAGTGCCCTTTCAGTAAGTGTGTTGGAAAAGCTTTGAAACATCCCCACTCCTTGTTGGTGAGGATGTAACTGAAGGACACTGTTGCATAACAATTCATCCAGTTCATAATGTCCGTCGTCTTCAAGAGGAAAGCAACCAAGATAATGCTTCTTTTCTTTAATTATGCCGTATGGTACCATTATTTATGTTGCCCAATGCAAATGTTTCCTAGCATCTGATGGAGGTGATGAGAATATAATTTGGACTAGGAAATTCACAGAAGTTAGAAATAGTTATCCATTAGCACGTGGTTAGTGTATTTTGAAATCACAAATCTCATGCCATGTAATCTTTCTATTTTATGAATGGCCTTATAGAAGATGAAGACTAAGTCTTCTCCAGGGAAGAAGGTCTTTGACAAATTTTCTACTCCCTAGTGGTTGGATCTAAACATATATATCAAGGAGCATCCTTAATGGACATAATGGGGCCTGACTGTGTGTGAGTGTGTGTGTGTGTGTGTGTGTGTGTGTGTGTGTGTAAAATACACAAAGAACTCATGAATTTAAGAATACGTACAGGTTTAGGGAGTTGGTAGGAGGTGGAAAGGAGGAATGAAATAAGTATCAATATATGATTAATTTATAATTCTCAAAAAATAAAATGTTCAAAGAAAATGATACCCATAGTTGTGTCTTCATGTAGCTAAGGGATATCCATTTCACCAGTATTTTTATGAATAGCAACAATCAGCACATCCTTAGCACCAGAGCACTACATTTCAGTTTCAATTGGCAGCACACAATACCTTCCTTTCCCCTGTATTTCTATCTCTATGAGATACGGCTGCACTCAAGGGTGAGTAAGATCGGTAAAATAACCTGAGCGAGATAAGAGAAGAATTTCCAGGGGAGAGCGGTCACACGGAACATGAAAATTGAGCAGTAATATCTACATTTTAAAAATACTTTATTTAACTATGTGCATTGGTGTAAGGATACCAGATCCCCTGGAATTGGAGTTATACACAGGTGTGAGCTGCCAAGTGGGTGCTGGGAATAGAACCCGGTCCACTGGAAGAGCAGCCACTGCTCTTAACCACTGAGCAATCTCTCCAGCCCAGTAGCCACATTTTTAAGTTGTAATTTCCACCATGGCAAGTGTAGGAAATGCCATTACAGTTGTATGGAGTTGTTAGATAATAGAGGAGAGTGATTTTATGCTTCCAAGATTTTAAATCTTTCTGATCTCTCTTGTTTTCCAGAGTGGCACTTCTCTTCCTCGTGCAGTCTGCACCTCTGTCCCGACTAGAATGATGGTGACAGCTGAGGTACTGAACATCGGGAGAGAACTCTATGAGGGCAAAAGAAGTCTATGAATTGTTAGATAATCCAGAAGAGTCCTTCTGCAGTCCAAGGACCAGATTACAGCAGGAAATGCAGCTAGAAAGAACCACCTGGAAGGCAAAGCTGCAATCTTCAATAAGATTACCAGCTGGGGCTGAAGAGACGGCTCAGAGGTTAAGAGCACTGACTGCTCTTTCAGAGGTCCTGAGTTCAATTCCCAGCAACCACATGGTGGCTCACAGCCATCTGTAATTTGATCTGGAGCCCTCTTCTGGCCTATAGGCATACATGTGGGCAGAACATTGTATACATAATAAATAAATAAATAAGTCTTTTTTTAAAAAAAGGTTAGCAGTTTTTCAGTTGTTAAAGGAAGCTGACATCAAAACTGACTTCACCAAGTAATGTGGGGAGACTGCTTTCATTGCACTCCAGTGTGAAATGACTCTAATGGAACGTGAGTGCCAAAGAATGGCAACCTCATCTTTTCTCAAAAGGAACCCTGGTGTAAAGGAGGGGTACAAGTTTTACCCACCAGAAGTAGAAGTGTTCTTCAAGGACGATGCAATAATGAGGAGGAACTCGTTTCTGCAATGTTTTGTTTTGCTGGACTTGAGCTATAGGCCAGACTGAAGTAGACATCATGAGCCATGCTACACAAGCTACTTTTGAAATACCAGAGAAATCCTGGCTGCCCCAGAACTGAACGCTGGTTGACGTGAAGACTGAATTTGGTGTTGGTGTAACCACCAGAGATTGTTCTCGCTGGTGTTATTGATTCCTGGAGACTCTGGCAATCGGGAGTTTAGAGCCAGCAGAAAGACAGACAGTCCTGCTGTGATCTCAAAATAACAACTCTAGAAGGACTCCAGATGTTAAAGAAAACCTCTGAGTGGGTTGCAGATTGTGTGGATTTGCCTCTGAAGTCAGTTAGTCAGCGCCAGGGTTGTAGTACTGGTGGATTCAACTTCTGACCTTGACCACTGAGAGAGAACTAAGAAGACTTGTGGAAATTCTGGGATTCCATGTGAAACTTGAGTAACATCTTCCCATAAAAGATTAGATGCAAATTAGAGCATTAAAACAGAGTATGAAGGGGATGGCAACCTACTGTACTTGTTGCAGTGGCAAGCAGAGCAACGGTTTGGACCCAGTGGTGTCTGGTATTACTGTATATCCACTTATCAGCTGTGCCTTCATCACACCAGGCTTGGATGCTAAGGATGTGTGGTCCTCTCTTCAATTGCCTAGTGGTCTTGAAGTTCAACTATACTTCCTCTGGAAGGATCAGCCCAGTTTCTTGCTCAGATATTTGAGTTAAACCACCATTTCATGGGGGCTAAACTTTGAGCAAGCATATAGAACATGTGGATATCATTAAAGTAAGCTGACAAGAAAATCAGAGAATGCAATTTGTAAAAAAGTAACTTATGGGCTGGAGAGATGGCTCAGAGGTTAAGAGCAGTGGCTGCTCTTCCAGAGGTCCTGAGTTCAATTCCTAGCAACCATCTGTTATGAGATCTGGTGCCCTCTTCTGGCATGCAGACAGAATCCTGCATACATGATACATGATAAATACATCTTAAAAAATTTAAAAAACAAATAAAAAGTAACTTATTATTTTTAGGAGAAAAGTTATATGTTCCGAGTTTGGATTTAAAAAGAAAAAGAATTCAAGCAAAATGATTTCACATCAGAGAAGGCAATTCAATTTACTAGGGAACAAGTGGTCCTCTAGATTCATGGGTTAACAAATTGTCAGTGAGCATTTGTTATTAATATTTTCTAGCCCGGAGTAGTGATGCATCCTTGTAACCTCAGAACTCCAGAGGCTGAGGCAGCAGGATCACCAAGTCCAAGGCTGCCCTGGAGAATGTGTTGAGACCCTGTATTGAAAATAAAAGACTTTATAGTTAGTAAAACTTGTGTGACACTGTTAAATTATATCTCACCTACTGAGAGGTCATTGTTGGGTAGTTATATAACATTAGCAAACAAATGCCATTCATGGAGCTGGAGAGACGTCTCTGTGGCTTAAGAACCACTATGGCTCTTTTGTAGGGGACCTGAGTTTGGGTCAGTGCATCCATGTGGGGTGGCTCACTTTCACCTACCTGTAACTTGTACGTTTATTTCTAAATGATAATAATGATTTTCTGTATATCAGTAGTTACTGCTTGATCTTCTGTGGTTCCCATTTTGAAAATTAAAATTCTTGTATGCTAGTAACATAAAAACACTCATCAAAAAGATCATCCACAATGGTCAAGTAGGCTTCATTCCAGAAATGCAGGGATGGTTGAATATATGAAAATCCGTCAATGTCATCTATCATATAAACAAGCTGAAAGAAAAAAAATCTTCCAGGGCTGGAGAGATGGCTCAGCGGTTAAAAGCACTGACTGTTCTTACTGTTGATCAGTAAGGACATTTCTGAAAGTTTCTGTGGCTTCAGGTCAACGTTACAGAAAGGCTTTTTCCACAAAAAGACCGTCATTTGCAAGGAACTGGGTGTGGTTTATTCAGCCTCATGGCATAGCCGTGCATCTCAGATTTTGCATCCTCAACCACAGAATTGTAGTCTGCCAGTGTCAAGCAATACAGAACAAAGTGTCCGTGGCTTTGTCCCCAAGCATTTGATTTATGTAAATTCATTTGATATGACCAGACCGTGGAAATACCTGTCACGTCATTTATCTCCTGGAAATGTCAATACTTTCTTCCTAACTATAATAAAACATCGGTAGAATACAGTAAAAAAAAAAAAAAAAGGAACATCCAAAACTTCAGGGGAAAACAATACATGGTATCAGTAAAGGATATTATGCCGGTGGAGTATAGGAACATAAAGACTGATTATTTGTTGGTTAATGTCTTCGTTGTTTCTTTCTTTCTTTTTTTTTTTTTTTTTAAATTGCTGTGAAAAGACACCATGGCCATAGCAACTCTTATATGGAAAACATATTAGATGTTTTCCATATAAGTTATGTATGGAAACTTTTCCATATAAGTTATATACAGTTATATAACTGTAAGCGAGGGGGCTCGCTTACAGTTTCTGCGGTTCAGTCCGTTATCATCATGACGGAGAGCATGGCAGTATGCAGGCAGATGCTGTGCTGAAGGAATAACTGAGAGTCCCACGTCTTGTGGGCAACAGGGAGTGGAATGATTGTCACACTGAGGGAAGCTTGAACAAAGCAACCCTCAAAGCCCACGCCGCCCACAGAGACACACTTCCTCCACCAAGGCCATACCCTCTCCAACGAAGCCATAATTCCTAAAAGCGCCATTTCCTGTGAGGTTCCGGGGGCCAATTACGTTCAAACTACCACAGTTGTTCATGCTACTTCTGTTACATAGTGTGGACAGGTAACAGAATTGATACGTTAGTGGGGTTATTATTGCTGTGATGAAACCTCACAACCAAATGCAACTCCGGAAGAAAGGTGTTTATTTGGTTTATGCTTCACCATCTCTGCTCATAATTAAAGTGAAACTCAATTAACGAGCTAGTTCGATGAGCAGATGTTATATTAGGAAAGTACTCACGAGATGGAGTCAGTCCTGTACAACCAGGCAGGTGAGGGAACAGAGAGAGCCGCGTGTGTGCCACCCTCATATTTAAAGTCTTGCTACATCACTCTGACCACACCCAAGTGTGCGTGGTCTGCCTCACGCGTGCCAGCCCCCGAGAGCGCTTGGCCAGCATTTCCCTCTAGACATAATTGAAGAAGTTAGGACAGGAACTCAAAACACTTCAAAAACGTGAAGGCAGGAGCTGATGAAGAGGCCATGGAAGAGTGCTGTTTGCTGACCTGTTCTTCATGACTTGCTCATCCTGCATTCTTACAAAACCCAGAACCACCAGCCAAGGATTGGGCCCTCCAACAATGTGCTGGGTCCTCCCATATCAGTCGCTAAATAAGAAAATGCTCTACAGGCTTCCCTGCAGCTCAGCCTTCAGGAAGCATTTTCTCAAGTGAGGCTCCCTCCTCTCCAACGACTCCACCTTGTGTCAAATTGACATAAAACAAGCCAGTACAATTGTAATGGATAATTCCACTTCTGAATTTATGTTCCACGCCTAGACTCCCAGTACTTGGCAGGGAGTGGAGGCATGAGTTTCAAGGCCCACCCTCAGCTACACAGTAACTAAGGCCTAGGCTACCCAAGTTTTGTCTTCAGAAACTGACTGTAGCATGAATAATAAAAACCTAGAGACAGATATTTGGGTTCAAGCTGAAGATCAGAAAAGCAAAGCAGCTAAGCCACTAGAGAGTTCTTACCTCTACCAGGGCCCGGGTGATCCTGTCCTCAGCATGGCTAGAGACTGAACGCCAGCTCTGAGACCCTGCTCCTGTCTTATATACCTCTCTAGTGCTGGGATTGGATCCCAAGTGCTGAGATCTCCTTTGTCTTAGCCCTGTTTCTCTTTTAGACTGATTCACTCTCGTGTAGCTCAGGGTGACCTTTCCTTCCCCTCCCCACCCCCAACTAACACCCTACCTATCCCATACCCATTCTGTGCTCCAGGGAGAGAGAGGCCTTCCATAGGGGGGGCATCAGAGTCTGTCATATCCTTTGGGATAGAACCTAGGCCCACCCCTGTGTGTCTTGGCTCAGGGAGTATCCCTCTAAGTGGAATGGGCTCCCAAAGTCCACACCTATGGTAGGGATAAGTACTTATCTACTACAGGAGGTCCCATAGATTTCTGAGGTCTCCTCACTGAAACCCACATTTCTCTGGTCTAGATCAGGCCCGTGCTGGTATCCCAGCTATCAGTCTGGGGACCAAGAGCTCCCTGTTGTTCAGGTCAGCTGTTTCTGTGGGTTTCACCAGCCTGGTCTGGACCCTTTTGCTTATCACTCGTCCTTCTCTGCAACTGGATTCCAGTTCAGTTCAGTGTTTAGCTGTGGGTGTCTGCTTCTACTCCCACCAGCTGCTGGAAGAAGGCTATAGGATGGCATATAAGTCAGTCATCAATCTCATTATCAGGGGAGGGCATTTAAGGTAGCCTCTCCTCTGTTGCTTAGATTGTTAGTTGGTGTCATCTTTTAGATCTCCAGACATTTCCCTACTGCCTAATTTCTCTTTAAACCTAAAATGTCTCCTTCTATTATGGTTTCTCCTTTCTTGTTATCTTCTATTCTTCCCCTGACTCAACCTTTCTGCTCCCTCATGTCCTCCTCACCCCTCATCTCTTTCCCTTCTCATTCTCCTAGCTCCCGCCCCCTTCCTCCTATGCTCCCACTTTGCTCAGGAGTTCTTGTCCCTTTTCCCTTCTCCAGGGGACCATGTATGTCTTTCTTAGGGTCCTCCTTGTTTACTAGCTTTTCTGGCAGTGTGGATTGTAGGCTGGTAATCCTTTTCTCTGTGTCAAAAATCCATATATGAGTGAGTACATCCTGTGTTGGAAGACAGAATTTCTTATGGGCAGTTCTGGAGGTAGGAAGATTTTCAGGCTAATTCACCCCCAAGTTGACAAAAGAGGAGCGAATTGCATGCAGCCCAAATTAGCTTTCCACAGACAGAAAAGAAAAAGTCTCCATCATGTGTCTCCAGTGGCAAGGTTTGGGGGCACAGAAGGGAACTCTGCTTTATGTGGTACAAAGACTTGCTCTTCATATGGATTACAGAGATTCTCCTGGGTTTGTTTTCAAGCAGATCTCCTCACTTTCATTTATTCCCCTTTGTCTCATTTTAGTGTGCATCGGTATCTGGTCACTGTCAGTGTTGCCTCTGCCCTCATCCTGAGCTGACAGCTGATTCACAGGACAGGTTTAAACTCAAGCCAGATTCTCCCAGTCCTTCAGTGTCTTAGTCATTTTCTATATCTGACCCATCACCTCCAAACCTGTTCCTTGACTGGGAGCTTGTACATTCAGAGTTGCATGCGTTCTTCATTCTGGCAGACTGCCCTGCACTGGTTTTCATACCTGTAATGAATCTTCTCTTGAGCAGTCTTTGTCACCCAGCCACCCTGGGAAAAAAATAATTGTCACTGAGAATTTCCCCATCACCTACTAGGAGTTTGAGATCAGGAGCTCTGCACGCAATGGTAACACTATGCATGTGTGTGTTTACAGAAAATTCCTAAAAGATGGAAAGGGGCTGGGCGTTGGTGGCGCACGCCTTTAATCCCATCACTCAGGAGGCAGAGGCAGGCGGATCTCTGTGAGTTCGAGGCCAGCCTGGTCTACAAGAGCGAGTGCCAGGATAGGCTCCAAAGTTACACAGAGAAACCCTGTCTCGGAAAACCAAATAAATAAATAAATAAATAAATAAATAAATAAATAAATAAGGACAGGGAGGTGAATGTGGTGTAAATGTAAAGAGTGGAAGTCTTGCAAACAGCAGAGACACACATCTTCAATCAGTTCAAAGATGACAGTTTGCAGTCCTTCTATCCCTACTGTGTAATGTTGGCAGCTACAACAGGCAGAACCAGTCACCCTCTGTGAAGTGTTGGCAACTGTGGCAAGTAGCACCACCCAATCTTTGTGAAATGTTGGCAGTTAGTACATTATCATTGTTATTATCATTGTAACATTACTGTGATATTATTTTATTATCGTTGCCCACTGGAGATGTCACTCATCTGTCTCTAGTTCCGTTTTCTCTAAGTGGCTTTATTCCCGCTGGAAAAATCTGGGATATTATCTTCCTCATGGCTATGCATTTCAGGTTGAAAAAAAATCATGTCTGAGGATGTCTTATCCTCAGGTGTAATGGTGTTACTCTCATACGCACACAGTAAGGCTTCTGGGAGAGCCAGGAGTGGTGGCTCACGCCTTTAATCCTAGCACTCAAGAGGCAGGCAGATCTCAGTGAGTTCGAGGCCAGCCTGGTCTTCAAAAAGAGTTCCAGGATAGTCTCCAAACCTGCAGGGAAACCCTGTCTCAAAAAACCAGAAAAAAAAAGACTCCTGGGAGGAAGCCATGTTGGACATACCAGGCCACTATCTATCAACAAGCTATTTGTCTGAACAGCATTAGAAGTGCTGTTACAGGTCTCAGAAGATTCACAGTTACAAGTGAAGTTGTGTTTCTTGAAGGACCATGGCAGTCAGACTTTGTGTGTAAACTCTGGGTGTTCCATTCCAAGACACAGAGAAGCAACCCCATTCGTAGAGCATCCATCATGCATAGAGAATGTACAGTGGGACCCATGCTGCACCAGTCACAGACACAGAATACTTAACCGGGACCTGTGCTCCGCACTGAGTGGAGAACCAATAATCAGGCAAATTCCAGAAATTCCCTGACTCATGCTGAATCTCTTAACATCCAATTCATCATTTACCATGACAAGTTATAAAACTTGACCTCCTTTCCAGACCCTTATTTCCTACAGATCAATACCCTCCAGTGATTCATTTATGAACATCAGTGATTTCCTCCTTTGTTTATGCTCGTCTTAGAAGCTAGTGTCTGGGAATCAGGCTGTGTTTAATACTTACAACACAATAGTAGCTGGAAACGTTCCTTAATGTGTTAACTCTTTTTTTATATAATTTATTTAACTTTATTTTATGTGCATTGGTGTGAAGGTTATCAGATCCCCTGGAACGGGAGTTACAGACAGTTGTGGGCTGCCGTGTGGGTGCTGGGAACTGGACCCAGATCCTCTGGAAGAGCAGTCAGTGCTCTTAACCCCTGAGCCATTTCTCCATCCCCTGTGTTAACTCTTATTGTATTTCCTGGTTAGATTTTTTGGGCTAATTTCATTATAGTTGATTCATGTGTAAATCTTGTGCAAGCCTTCATGTCTGCTGTTAGTTCATGTGCACAATGGCTCAGTTCAAACCTGATAGATGATGTTTCTCTGCAGAACCCACTATCTCTGTGACAGCCTCTTTAGCAAATGGTGGTGGTAAATGTGAATAACTGAGCCATCTGTGGTAGCTTGCACCTTTAGATGCAACATTCACGACACAGATGAAGGTAGATCTCTGTGAAGTCAAGACCATCCTGATCTACAGAAGAAGTTCATGTCCAGCCGGGCGTTGGTGGCGCTCGCCTTTAATCCCAGCACTTGGGAGGCAGAGGCAGGTGGATCTCTGTGAGTTCCAGGCCAGCCTGGTCTCCAGAGCGAGTGCCAGGATAGGCTTCAAAAGCTACACAGAGAAACCCTGTCTCGACCCCCCCCCCAAAAAAAAAGTTCATGTCCAACTAGGGCTGTGCAGTGAGATCCTGTCTCAAAAAGGGGGTGTGGATCTAGAGAGATGTTCAAAGGTTAAAAGCATTTGTTGCTTTTGAAGAAGACCCAAGTTTGATTTTTCAGGACCTACATAGCCAGGGCATCTGACTTCCCCTTCTGTCTTCTCGGGGTAATAGGCACTGGCATGGTGCATATCCATGCATGCAAAACACAAAAACACTTAAATTCAAATAAGTAAAACTAAAAACAATGCCAGACAGCCATATGCATAAGAATCAAATCATTTGTTTATCAACTCTGAGGCCACCGAAGACCTTCACTGAAGAGCTGACAACCTTAATCTGCTAAAGGAAAACATAGGGCACTAGAGAGATGGCGCTCTCTCCTCTCTCTCTCTCTCTCTCTCTCTCTCCTCTCTCCTCTCCTCTCTCTCTCTCTCTCTCTCTCTCTCTCTCTCTCTCTCTCTCTCTGTGTGTGTGTGTGTGTATGTACCATTTCTTTTGCTGAAGACCTGGAGTCAGTTCTCAGCACTCACATGGTGGCTTCCAACCACCTATCCATGCAATCCAAGGAGAGTTTATGCTCTCTTCTAAACTTTATGGGCATCAGGCATGCATGTAACGCACATAAGACATGTTAACAACACACTCATAAAGAATGAATACAGAAAAACAACTTAATAGAGGCACAGGGGAAGGCTTTCTAGACAGGACTCCAGTTGTTACAGAGATAAGAACAACAACTGTCAATTAAGACTCATAAAATTAAAAGGCTCCTGTATAGCAAATACACACACACACACACACACACACACACACACACACACACACACAAAGCAACTGAGTCAATAAGCATCCCATAGAATGGAAGAAATTCTTTGCACACTGTATATCTGACAAAGAACTAATGCCTAGATTTTATAAAGAACTTGGAAGAGGAAACAACAAAAAATCAGACAATTCAGTTACAAAGTAAGCTAACGAACTAACAGTTCTCCAAAGATGAAATAGAGATGGTCATTCCACACGGAAAATATGTGCAAGTTCACTAACCTTTGGAAAACTGCAAAACATTTAGTTTCCAGCATATCCTAGTCAGAAGGACATCTAAGAAATCCATTAACAAACGCTCCAGTCTGTGGGTTTGTATCTCCCCAGACCCGAGCATGCCTTGGGTGGGCAGGTAAGGTAATGATCCCAGGATGAGATTAGAGAAAGTATTGTGTAGGGGACATCTTAAGCACGCCTGCTCGGGGCTGGTTACAGGCGTGCCTGGCCTAGCGGGCGTGGTCAGGGTGACGTGAGGGAGGTTTAAGAGTGAGGGGCACGCAGGTGGGAGCCTTCCTTCCTTTTCTTCATTGGCTTGTTCTAGTTACCTCGTTCCCTGCCGGCTGGCTGGCAAGGCTGCTCTGAGTAAGTAGGGCACTCCCTAATAAATATTCTAATTTCTATACCTGACTCCGAATTGATATTTCACTTTAGCACTGTGTTAGGGATCCTTGTGGAGGGATGGGCGAGCATTGGGATGTTTCAGGGTGTGGATTAGGGGAGGGGCTTTAGTTCAGATTTCACCCAGGAATGTGTGAGGGTGAGGTTCAGGTGGCCTTTGGTCTGTAAGTGAGTGAGTGCATATCTGAGGCTCCTGGGTGGGTTTCAGTGAGTGAGATGGGGAGAATGGAACGAGACAGGACAGAGGTGTCCTAAGGAAACTTTACTCCCACACCCCTCCGCACCCTGTCCTGAATCAAGAGCACCTCTGGTGCACAATATCGGGACCGTGTTCCTCATACTGCTCACGCCGGATCCAGCGGGACTGGAAGGCACACAGAGAGGCCAGAATGGAACCCCCAATCCACACCGAGAGGTTCCTATTGGGGTGGGCCCCCACAACCACGTTGGCCCGCGGACTAAGACGTTTCAGCAGCTCCGTCTGGAGGCGGCCTTGGAAGCCGCTGAAGAGAGAGGAGCCTCCGCACAGCAGCACGTTCTGCTCCATGTCGGCCCGCAGCTCCTGGGGCACCGTGCAGAGGCTGCGTTCCACCATGACGGGGAGGCCGGAAGATGATGGTCCCAAGGTCTCCGGAGGATGGAATAGTAGTTCAGGGCACTGGAAGAGCTCCTTTCCGACTGTGACCGTCTGTCCATCTGGCAGCTTCAGGCGCCGCCGGAATTTGTCGTGGGGACGACTCTGCTCCTTCTGGAAGTCTGAGGCCACATAGCAGTATTGATGCTTGAGGCTCTCCATGGTGTCCAGGTCGTCCCACTTGAGCGGCAAGCTCGATCTCAAGATTTTCTCTGCCAAGAAGGTGGTCAAGTAGTGGCCAGCCAGGTTCAGGCGCTGGATGCCACTGGGTAGGTTGTAGCCTTGGAAGACGGGCACTGTGTAGCTGACCCCGTGGCCAGTGTCTACCACCAGCCCGTTAACGCACCCATTGGCATAGACCGACAGCACCGACTGGGATGCCACATACAGGGCCGGGGAGTGCAGGGACTCGAAGGCTACTTCCGCCAGCTTCTCACGGTTGCTGGCAGGGCTGAAGGGCGGATCCGTGAACAGCAGAGGATGTTCCTGGGTGGCCACTTGGAGGCCATTCTCCAGGATGTGGTGCATGATGAGCTCAGCGGCTTCCCAGTCCACCACAACACCGTTAAGAACTGGCTGCGTCAAGGTTAACTCCGGGCAAATGTGGGCGGCCTCACCAAAATAGGTGTCCACCTTGGTGGTTTGTTTCCTGGGTTTGCGGCCCACAGCGTTGGTCACGATGTAGCTGGGCCGAGTCTGTCCGGCAAAGCCCATCTTACACGTGCCAGAACCCATGTCGATGACCACGGCACGCATCTTTGTTAGCAGCTTGTTACCAACCCCACCACAGGGTTCTTGCAGCAGATTCTTGTTCATCGGGGTTGAGCGAGGGTTCAGATCAAGTGACCTGTGGGGCTCCCAGCGCTTGGTACCATTTACATCCATCTCTGCAAGTCGATTCTGTGAGGTTGATTGACAAAGTTGAGACCTTTTCCCTGGGGTGTAGGAAGGGGCCCAGCTAGGACCAGGGTGAGCAACGTGAGAGACAGGAGCACCATGGTATCTGTGAGATCACTCTACCTGCCTTTGCTTCACAATGCAAGGACAGGGTGTGGTCAGAAGAGGTGCAACCTGCCTGCCCCTGCGTCCAGAGCTAATTGAGACCGCAAAGCCAAATATGAAGAGGTAGATCTGGCCTCTGCCCAACTCTTTGATTCCGAATCCTCTCGCACTACCGTAGATATCTGCCACCCATCATAGACAGCCAAATGCTCACTGATGATAGAAACCAGAAGGTGACAAGCCAACTTGGGTTTCTGATTTTCGTCTTAGCATAGGCATATGTGGGCATAGTGTCCATTCATATGTGTAGGCAGGTTCATCTGTATATGGGTATGTTTTTTTTTGGGGGGGTTAGGAGTGGTCCATGTGTACATATCTCCCTGTGTGGGTGGAAGCCCCATGCTGTTCATTTTTTTTGTTTGTTTGTTTTTTGAGACAGGGTTTCTCTGTGTAGCTTTGGAGCCTAACCTGGCACTCGCTCCGGAGACCAGGCTGGCCTCGAACTCAGAGATCCGCCTGCCTCTGCCTCCCGAGTGCTGGGATTAAAGGCGTGAGCCACCAACGCCCGGCTTCGATGCTGATCATTCTTATCGCTCATTCTGTGATGTAGGCTCTGTCTTACTTACTCTTAATTGCCAGGACTAGACACCCTGACAAAGTCAACTATATGAGAATGCATTTAATTTGGGGGCTCAGAGTTCCACAGCGATAGATTCCATGACCATCCCGTTAGGGAACATGGCAGCAGGCAGGCAAGCATGGTGCTTAGCTGTAGCTGAGAGCTAACATCTGATCCACAGGCACAAGGCAGAGAGAGCTATCTGGGAACGGTGTGGGCTTTTAAAACCTCAATGCTCACCCTTAGTAACACACCACCACCAAGGCCACACCTCCTAATCCTTCCAAGATAGCCCCTCCCCCTCCTGGGAACCAAACATTTAATTAATTATATGTGGAAGTATTGCCGTTCAGATGGGAAGGTTTCCTGGCAGTCGGGAGCCAAGGAATACCACAAAGACATTGTAAACATAGCAGCTTCCAGCTCTGCTCCAGGGAAAAGTTTTTCTCAATGCAAGCCTAACAGCTGGAGGATTTCCCAGCCAAGTTGTCACAGCTCTGCTCAGACCATGTGAAGTGTTACAGCTCTTCTCTGCTAGGGGAAAATTTCCCCAGTGAAAGTGTTGCTTCTCAGTTAGGAAAGTGGCTGCTTCTAGGGTGAGAAGCAGCAGCAAAACTGAACAGGGCACAGAGCTTATATAGGGTTTCTTGGGGTAACAGATCTTTCTAGGGTGGCTTGAGATTTGGAGGATTTTAGTAGCCTGATTGGGGGACAAGCTCAGGGATTGGTGGGATTTTGATCCCTGGTCCTGGGATCAAGTTAGGGTCAGGGTGTTTTTCCTTGGCCCAGGTCGTGGGTGTAGTCAGAGGCAGGGTGTTGTTCTCTTGGTCCTTCTCACCCTACAATATGAGCCTACGGGGCGGGCTGCCTTCTCATTCAGAACAGCACAGAACAGCCTTCTCATTCAGAATTCTCATTCTGAATCACACCAGAGCTTGCTGAAGCAGGTAGTCTTGCAATTCAGCTTGTTCTGGGATCTCCTTTCTCTGAATTCCCAGGCATAATTACAGGCAGGCTACTGTGCCTACATGGATTGTTGGGTCCTTCTTCCAAATCTTTTAGTTTCTTAGTCATGGAGCCATCTCTTTGGCCCCAGCATTCTGATTTTTTATGGGACTGAGAGGCTAGCATGGAAGGAAGAGAGAGGGAGATGGGAATAAGTAGGTTTATTAAGGTCTCAAATTCCTTATCCTTTCTGTTAGCAGTTTTCTCAAAAAATTCTCATGATTCCCTTTTATTTTTTTTTAAAAAACTTATATGTATGCGTGTTCTGTCTGTTGGTATTTATGAATATAAAAGGAGGGGCTGGAGAAGAAGGCTCAGTGGTTAAGAGCACTGACCCTTCTTCCAGAGGACCTGGGTTCAATTCCCAGCACCCTAGTGGCAGCTCACAACTGTCTGTAACTACAAGTCTGACACCCTCACACAGACATACATACCAAAAAAACCCACCAATGCAAATAAAATAAATTAAAAAAAAGAAATATAAAGGGGGGGCTGAGAGGTGGCTCCGTGGTTAACAGCATTGGCTGCTCTTCCAGAGGTCCCGAGTTCAATTCTCAGCACCCACATGGTGGCTCAAAATCATCTATAATTCCAGTTCCAGGGCATCTGATACCTTCACACTGGTTGGGGCATATAAGACAAAGTTAAGTAAATAAATTAAAAAAAAAAAACGAAATAAAAAGGAAAGGGGAGGATATGGCTGTTCCTAGGGATGGGGTAGGAGAAAGTTTATTACAGACAAAAGGGAGAGTGTAGACAGAGGTATGGACAGGGACAAGTGGAGAGTCCAGAGTGGACATGAGCGGACTGAGCTGGGCCATGTGGAGGAGGGGAAGGGACAGGGAGAGAGGGGACCCGGGTATGACAGCCAGGATGCCAAAGGTGTAAAGGAGTCAGGTAACCAAAATGTCTGGATTACATAGGGAAGAGCCTCTGGGGGAAGGGTAGCCTAGGCCCTGCCCTGGAGAGGTCGGGGCATGCCAGCGATACCCTCTATCAGATAGGGGCTGTGGGGCGCTGGGAAAAACTGGGAACCAGGTCCACTTTGATATGTTAAATAGGCACCTCAGCCATTTGTCCCAGTTTTGAGACTTTACACTGACCCCTGACTTCCTGAGATATCTATTTCCTCTTAAAACCCAGAGTTCCTGAAATGTCTTCCTCCAGGTCAATATTGCTAATAGTGTAGACCTGGACATTTGACTGGCCATTGTGGAGGTCCAGAGTGAGTTGCTGTGTCTACAATTTAGAATATTTCATATTAGAGTAGAACGTGCAGCTAGAATTTCACTTTCATCTTCAGTGCTACTTGCATGGAATTTTTTTTTTCCGAGACAGGGTTTCTCTGTGTAGCTTTGGAGCCTATCATGGAACTCGCTCTGGAGATCAGGCTGGCATCGAACTCACAGAGATCCATCTGCCTCTGCCTCCCGAGTGCTGGGATTAAAGGCGTGCGCCACCAATGCCCGGATGTATTTTTTTGTTTGTTTTAATTCATCTTTTTCTCTGACTGAGCCATCCTGCTCCTCTATCTTGCCTTTAAGCTTGATATTCTGTCTCCTACCTGATCTCTGAGTTACTATTAGGTTTATTGCATGTTTCATTTTTGGTTTCATTTCCATTTTTGTTTTCAGTGTTTCTAACTATTTCTTGAATTCAGTTTTCATGGAAAGATACCGGTGACAGGCAGGAGCCAAGGGATACCACAAAATAACACTATACAACAAACCTCACACAAGACATTTATTAGGGGGGAAAAATCAGGAGGGCGGCTGCTTCTGCTGGAGCAGGGGAAAAAGCAGCAAACTGAACAGGATACAGGGTTTATAGAGAGTTTACTGGAAAGGGGGTGGAGCTTTCCAGGGTGGAGCTTTCGGGGTGGAGATTAGTTGGATTTCATGCCCAGAAATTGGGCTTTTCACTCTGTAGGGTGGGGACAGGTTCCAGAACTTAGGGCAGTTAGAGTATTCTGGTGTAGGAGTTTAGCAGAGTCGCTATATCTGGGGTAGATATTAGGATGAACAGCTGTTTTCTACAAGTACTTTGACCTTGAAGAATCCTTGTGGAAAACAGTGATTGTTTTCCGTGATTTGTAGGATTGCTTTTACTGAAGGGGCACTGCAGGCATCCCATGACTTGGGTCACAAGACACCTCAAGCACACCTGGGGATCTTGTATTATTGTGTATTACAAATGATACTCAATAAAGGACTGAAGTCATGGGGACCTGTGATGGTGTCCTTATATGTGAATTAGAATAGGGACCTCGGTATGAAGAAATACTGTGTGTAACCATCAATAAATACGCCTTTGTATGGTGTCCCGCGTGATCGTCTCGCCAGCAAGAACGGCACAGGACACTCGGATCCTTCTGCAGTAAAGCTTTAATGCATCTTGAGAGACAGATGATCAGCTTCTGATTAGGGAGACCGAGAGCCAAGAATCCCGTCCCCTTATAAAGGCTCATAAGCTCCGAGCAATGCGTGTACAGCTGGGATAGGTGGAGGACTCATCACCCTATATGACGCCACGGGAGAGGCAACACTAGGCAAGTGGAAAAACACTTGGCACATGCGCACCAACGTTGTTTACTTGATCCGGCAGCGGATGTCAGCGCCATCTTGTAATGGCGAATGTGAGTGCGGCTCCTCACAGTATGGCTGTTCCTGGTTCAGTCCACCAGAGAGGCTGGACCTTCCTGCTGCCTTATAGGCCTTCAAATTTCATCTGTGAGTGTCTTCTTTCTTTAAGCAACCTGCACGGCACCATGCCCGCTGACAGTATTCTGTGGGTAGAACCTGGCTGTTAGAGGTCCTCGGGGAGGGGCCTGGCACTCCTGTGGCTCCAATGATATCTTACATTGTCCTCATCCCTTCTGTCATTTGCTCGAGTTTGTCATCCATCCATCATTTTCTCCCACTACCTTCGAGTTCGTTCACATGTTTTACCTGCTTTGGCCTCCTTGGACATGGTGTTTTACCTGCTTTGGCCTCCTTGGACATGTTGTTTTACCTGCTTTGGCCTCCTTGGACATGTTGTTTTACCTGCTTTGGCCTCCTTGGACATGTTGTTTTACCTGCTTTGGCCTCCTTGGACATGGTGTTTTACCTGCTTTGGCCTCCTTGGACATGTTGTTTTACCTGCTTTGGCCTCCTTGGACATGGTGTTTTACCTGCTTTGGCCTCCTTGGACATGGTGTTTTACCTGCTTTGGCCTCCTTGGACATGGTGTTTTACCTGCTTTGGCCTCCTTGGACATGTTGTTTTATCTGCTTTGGCCTCCTTGGACATGTTGTTTTACCTGCTTTGGCCTCCTTGGACATGGTGTTTTACCTGCTTTGGCCTCCTTGGACATGGTGTTTTACCTGCTTTGGCCTCCTTGGACATGGTGTTTTACCTGCTTTGGCCTCCTTGGACATGGTGTTTTACCTGCTTTGGCCTCCTTGGACATGGTGTTTTACCTGCTTTGGCCTCCTTGGACATGGTGTTTTACCTGCTTTGGCCTCCTTGGACATGGTGTTTTACCTGCTGTTTTGGCCTCCTTGGACATGACTGGTTTTGAGTTCTGTGTACTGGATATCATTTAACTTGCTCTCCTTAGGGGACACAGCTGCAGCTTGTGATTCGGGCCAATGGAATTATGTCTTACTTTTTGAAAAGGCTCTAGCGAGCCTCAACATGGCAAACTCGGTTCTGTCAGGCCTTTCCCATCCCTCCTCCTCCCTAAAGACCACTAAACTACAATTTTAAAGCTAGCCACCACGGTCCATTCCTTGATTTGGCCATTTCCTCCTCGTTCAGAGTTTGACTAACAAAGTCTAGCTATTATGTACTTAAGTCCAGCAATCAAAAACCCCACTTTGGCTATCCTAGTTAATATGTCCAATCAAAACAAACCACTGCATCCCAGCCCATTCTAACACAGACCTCCACCTTTTTCCTCTTAAAAAAATCACACCTTCAAGGTCATCTACTGCTGTTTTTCTGCTTGAGTCATAAATCAGCCACCTTAATACACCCCCTCCCACCAGCGTTTAATAAAGGATCTCCCTGTGAAGATAGGTGTTTGTGCTTAATCCAGGGTCAGGGAGGGAGCACCCTGACGCGGGCGGGTCTCTTCGGTTTTAATATTGTGTTTTGGGAATGGAACACAATCAGATTTTAGGGTGTTTGTTGTCTTTCGCTGTGCGTTTTTAGGCCAGAAGGCCACTCCAAGATCAGAAGTTAGGATAACTTGTCTCTGAAGGTCTTAGAAACCGGGGTGCAGCGTCCTCCTGGCTGCAGCTCTGGTCTAGGCTGCAGCAAGCGTGTGTGGAGCCTGTGCAGAGCGGGTCCAGGGCGGCCTGACGGCTGAGCTGTGTGCAAAGCAGGGGGAGATGCGGGGGGAGGGACCGGTCTCCGCAGGGCGGGGGCAATCGCCAAGGAGACACGGGTGATGAGCAAGAGGAAAAAGCTGAGTGGACTTGGAAAACTAAGACGGGGAGAGCGCCTGGCGTGGGCGGGCTTAGGCGAGTCTTGGTGACCAGATCCGGGTTGCAGTGGGCGGGTCCAGGGATGAGCTCCAAGGAGCCAGGGCAGAGTGACAGGAAAACCCACCATTCACTGTGGGAACTCGGGGAGCCCGGTCGTCCAGAATCCGGGGCGGAGGACACTGGCTCCTGCAGGAGGAGGTGACAACTCCCGGTAGCTACAGGTCCCGAGTCCGGCGGCCCTGGAAAGTCAGCAGTCAGCAGCGCAGTGGCGGGAACCGCAGCCCGGCGGCCCTGCAAGCTCCCAGGTCTGCGGGGAGCTGCGGGGCTGGGACCCGGGAGGGAGGGAGACACCGGGGCTGTGCTCGCCGAGGCTGCTCACAAGGACACGGCTTTCAAAATTCTGTTGTCGTCGGTAAGTTTGAGTTCCTATGGACTGGGGCTTATCGTGATTTTGTTTTAACAATGTATCTTAATGTTGCCAGAATCTTTATACAAAATAACCTGGTAGAGCCTTTGGGTTCTATGCTGTCTGCAAACTCGGGTTGTCTTTGCTATTATTGTGCAGTCACAAAGCTCCTGGAATTCAAATTCGTCCATGCCTTCTCAACTTCCCGGGTTCTACCCCTTCCCTTTTCAGGAGAGCGTGGCCTTTGCCCCCGGGATGAGGCACGCAGAGAGCTCTGCAGGCAGCAGTCACAGAGGGACCAGTGCGGGTTTGATTGAATCAGAAACTGCACTGTGACAGGACAAGACAGCGCAGCGGCTCCTCCATCTTGTATTCTTGCTCACTCAGGCCGTTTCCAGGGTTAACAAGAATCCGATGTCCTTGATGGAGAATCCCGCGTAAACTATCCAACTCTATTCTGGGAACCAAAAGTCAGGATGTCCTTGCTAACCTGTCTTACTCAGCCTCTGTCAAAACTGCTTGTTGGTGGAGAACCTCCTCCAGACTAACCTTTTATCCTAGCTGCCTGTGTGTGCGGGATCCTCCCTCAGGCAGGCTAAAGTTTCTCTTAAAAACTGGTTGCTTCAAACTGCTTATGCTGCAAAACTTCCCCTGAAATTGCCAAGCAGGACTCCTGGGCGGAGGTATCTGCCCTTAAAAACTCCCCAAGTTCTGAGCCGGGCAGTAGTGACACACTCGGGAGGCAAAGGCAGGTGGATCTCTGTGAGTTTGAGACCAGCCTGGTCTACAAGAGCTAGTTCCAGGACAGCCTCCAAAGCCACAGAGAAACCCTGTCTCGTAAAACAAAACAAAAACAAACAAAAATTAATCCCCCTCCCCCAAATTCCATGTTCTGATACTTGGAGTCTCCCTTAGGTCCCCAAACACTAGGGTGTGGTCCCAGCTGGCTGGAATAAAGACTTTGAGATAACTGTAAACTGTTTGCTAATCTCTGGTGGGCTACCCACAGCCATCCTTCCTGAAGTGTCACAGCTTTGGTTGTGATCATTAACTTTTACTAAGCCAACTATTGCTCCCCATTGATTTTCTCTCTGAGATTCGAGTGTTCTAGTATGTAAACGCAGCATGTGACCTCTTAGGTCCAGACAAGTGCACTGTGGGTGCTGTGAGAGAATATCAGGCCACACTATTTTTTATAGTTAGGAAACTTGATATAGATGGGAACAAAATTGGAAAGCACTGTTTGAATAATATGCTCACTCACTGAGATCAGAAAAAAAAAAAGTCTCCTTGGCTCAAGAAAAGTACTCTGCCCATGACATGTGGCCAAACTTTTTTTTTTTTTTGTCATTTCAGGGTTGGTTGATACTCAGTGTTTTGGCAGGGGGTTTCTTTCTTGTAGCGGGAGCGGGAATGCCTAGACCCTGCTCACATGGCTCTATATAGAGATCTTCTGTTTAAGAACTGCAGCAGTCTGGGTTCTGAGGGTGAGAACAGTTTTCTTGCAGTCTCCCTTGCTCCTCCTCAGGGTTCCTGGGAAAACTCCTCTGCATGTGTGTGAGCTCTGTGTGTGAATGGCTCTCAGCATCTCACAGAGCAAAGTGAAATCCTCGGAGAAAGAGAGACATTCTTCCTGATGTTTTCTCTCTCCTTTGTGTTTATCCTTTTGGCAGGTGTTATGCATCATTCATTTTTGTTCCATGAAAAGTTCCTGGTGTTTTAGTAAGAATCTCTTTCTCCTATGCAGTCAGTCAGTCTTACATTGCTCAGTCAGTCATGCTCACCTGTGAAGCAGAGCAGAGAGCCCCGGATGGAGAAGAGAGAGGAGACAGTAGCAAAGGACCCAGGTATGTTAGAGGGACTGAGGAAGGGCTAGGGAAGTGTCTGGTGTTTTGTGTTGTTCAGGTCAGTCCAAAAAGAAGGTTACTCCAAGATGAATTATAGGCCCTTATTGAATGTACACAAACGTGGTTTTGGGAAAGATAGGTTTCTTATACCATAGTCCTGATCTAATCTATACGTTTTCTGAAGGAAAACATCACACCCCTGTATCACCAAAAGTAAAAGACCTGGAGATAGATATTAGGGTTCAAGCTTTAAGATCAGAGAAGCAAAACAGCCAAGCCAGTAGAGCTGACCTCTGCCAAGCTGAAATGGCAATCCTTAGTCCACAAGTCCTCAGAGGCAAAACTCTCAGTGCCGGCGTCCTCCTGGCTTTTATTCTTTTCTTGGCCCAGCAATATCACTCCTGTCCACCTCCGTAGGGCTGGGATTAAAGGTGTGGGATCCCCGGTGCTGAGATCACCTTTGTGCAGGTTTCTCTTTACTGTATCTGTGAAGTCAATCATGGGGAAGTTGGGACTCCCTGGTGGCGGCATTTATAGTGTCAGAAACTGCTATGGTGACTGGGGCAGAGGGCGCAGTCATCAATGGCCATACCCAGGTTTGGATCCTGTGTGCTATAATCCCAACCTGCCAGGCAGAGCAAGCCCATTGTGGGATCTTGAGTTAATCGTATAACTCTTTTAACACTGATAGTTTTACACTATGTTCTCTTCCATGTACATGCCAGGGTTTTCCCGCCTCCTTGCGTCATTCTCAATTCCTTCTGGCAAATTCATGTTTTCATGTTAGAGGTCTCTTCAACTTGGTTAGTTTTTTTTTTTTTTTTTTAAATACCTCTGTTGGTTTTCTTCCATTAAGAAACAAAAAACAAAACAAAACAACTGTTGAGGGCCAGGGAGATGACTCAGTGGTTAAGAGCATTGGCTGCTTTTCCAAAGGATCCAGGTTCAATTCCCAGCCCCCAGATGGTAGCTCATAACTGTCTGTAACTCCAGTTCCAGGGGAGCTGACACCCTCTTCTGTCTTCCTGAACACCAGGCACATGGTACATGATACTCATATAGGCAAAATATCTATCTATCTATCTATCTATCTATCTATCTATCTATCTATCTATCTTAAAATTAATTTAAAAACTGTTCATTTTAATCAAATAAATTGAAGCAATAACAGGTAGTATAAAGCTTTTGTAATTGGTTGGTTACATAAGTGATAAAGTTCTGCCTCCAAATAGGTACTGATATCTCCTCTTGAATTCTCTTGGTTTATATTTTAAGTTTTAATTAAGAAATACTGATATTTAACCATTGCATAGGTTTAATTGCTCACCACGACCCCCTCATTACCCTCTTCTGCCATCCCTGGTTAGACATGTTTTCTTCCCTGTTGTCCTCCTCATATTTCATTTACGATTTTGGGCAGGTTGGGACCAGGTAGCCAGACTATCGTGTGTTCATAACTCCAACTGCCATGCCATATGGCAAGAGAGATTTTTACACATCCACTCCCCATCCTTCAGTTCCTCCAGTCTTTGGCTTTCTCTTCTGTGATGCTCCCTGTGATTGAGATTTGGGGATATGGAATTCCCATCAGAGCCTGCGCTGTAAGCAGTCAATTGTTCTCAGAATTCGGTGAGGTAGGTGTCTCTGAAAGAACTGTTGCCCATTGAAAACAGAGTGTCTTTGGCCCAGGCTGAAAGCAGCACCGGGCTATGGGTTTGTAAACAGAACCATTTAAAGGCAGTATAAGTATTTGTACATGTAGCAAAATGTCAGTATTTGATTCCCTCCTAGGCCCTGTGACAGTCCTCATCATTGGCTTTTAGCCAGGTTTCCATCCATGTGTTTCCAGCTGTGGAACCGGCCTCAGTTAGAACCAGAAACCTTCTCTTACCCACAGAATCATCTTGCCCTGCGGCACCAATGGGCATGCCTTGCCTGGCAGGTTGGGATTATGGCACACAGGATCCAAGTCTGGGTATGGCCATTGATAACTCCGCCTCCCTGCCCCAGCCTGCATAGCAATTTCTGACACTATGAATGCTACTACCAGAGAGTCTAAGATATTTTTAGACACTGCGAATGGTCTGCTGACTTCTCAGCATCTTGTTGGTATGTACAAAAACCAAGAGGTGTTGTATTAGATTATGTAGCTTAGTAAGAGGGCTGTCAGACCCGAGCTTTCTCATGAGTGTTTATGGCCTTCGGATCACAGAGTTCTGTTTTTTTCTGTAGAAGGTCCATTTGCTTTTTGACTCTCCCTTTAAATTTTTGTGTTTCTTAAACTGTGTATCCAGTGATGCATGGTGTTGAGTTAGTTTGAAGAGAGGGGACACTCTTCTCTGTCCTGATTACAGTGGAACGACTCCATTGTCCTTCTTTGGTAGTGTTAGGTGTCGGTTTGTCTCACTGTCTTTATTATGTTGAGGTATGCTCCTTCTGTTCTGAGATGCGCGAGAGCTTTTATACTGAGCAAATGTGATATTTTGCTTCGGGTCTTTCATGGATCTGTTTACAAGGTCATGTGTGTCCTCTCACAGAGTCTACAAGTGTGGTGTGTTACATTGATTAGTTTGCAGGTGTTCAAACAGTCTTGTATCCTTGGCATTAAGTCAGCTTGCATTCTGTTTCCCTGTAATTTAGAGCCAGTCTCTGTGTCTATGGCAATCCTGGCATCTGGTTGTGATTTTTTCTTTTTTCTGTTTGCATGTATTTGTTTGGGCTCATTGCTTTGTGTGTCAAGTTAAAGCCAGCTTTGTATGGTCACTTCCGGAGTTCCTTTTCTGTGTGTTTTGTGCAATTTTCTTCTTTTGGCATTAATACGAGGTTTGAATAAAGGAAAAGAGAGTTCCCTGCTGAATCTGTCCAGTCCTGAGACACTGTTAGAGGAACCTCTGACTGCTTCAGTCTCAGCACTGCTTAATGCCTTTTCTAGGTTTATGACGCAAAAATGTTAAATTTGTTCAGTTGTTTCTAGGTACTTACCCTCTTCTTCTTGAATTCTGATTTATTTACCTATGACTTTCTCCACCACTCCATGGCATACACTGCAATACCCCATTTCAACTCTAATCCTAGGACTTGGGGCTTCACTCTTTTAGTTTGGATAAGGGGGACATTGCTTGGTCAGTAGTTTTGCCTCTTCGCAGAAGCAAGTCTGTCCTATCCCCTTGACTCAGTGTATTAAGTCTCTAGTTCATTGATTTCTACACAACCTTTTTTTTTTTGGTTTTTCCAGACAGGGTTACTCTGTGGCTTTGGAGGCTGTCCTGGAACTAGCTCTTGTAGACCAGGCTGGTCTCGAACTCACAGAGATCCGCCTGCCTCTGCCTCCCGAGTGCTGGGATTAAAGGCGTGCGCCACCAACGCCCGACTTTTCTCGATACTTCTGAGGTGCCTTTTTCACTCACTTCAGTGTGACCGTCTTTTATGACCGCGTACTCACCTGGTCACTGTAAGAAATCGTCCTCGGTGCTCCAGGAATTTTGTACCCCCTTTCCCTTGATTTAAGTCTCCACGGTAGCTAATCAAGAAATAGTAAACAAGGGACTGCAGAGGTGGCTCAGCAGTTAAGAACCTTGTTGCTGCCAAGCAGGGGTCTCTAAAGATGCCATTGTTCCAGGCCCAGCCCCGGGGACCTTCTGTCATGGGCTCGGCCACAGTGCTTCACAGCTTCCTGTTGTACCAAGGAAACTGTGACCACTTTGGTGGATGGAATCTAATGACGTAGGTCTGGGAGGAAGCCCAACATGTAGGTCTCTGATAACAGACATTTGCTGTGCTCTTCTGGAGTGGCAATGGAGTTTGAAATGGAGTATTTCTTAGCACTTCTGATGGGCCTTCAACCAAGGGGCAGCTCCTGCTGCTTACTGACCTGGTGCCCTGGGCCTCATGGCTCTGTCGCCGGAGGACATCAAGGGGCAGCTCTGGGCTGGGCAGTGTGCCTAGACTGTGTTGGGAAGCACAGTGTGCATAGTCTAGCATTGTTTGTGACAGGGTTGTATTAATTTTAACTTTTTTATTTCTGGCATTTGGATGTGCAATGTCAAGAAGAGTTCCAGTCTTTGTTCCTAAGACAGAAACTCAGAGAAAAGCAACAGTGACGATGGCTGCTTCTTCAGTAACTGCTCCCCAGGTAAATTTCGTGTCCATAATTCTTTTTTTAATTTTAATTTTTATTTATTATGTATACAGCGTTCTGTTTGCATATTTGCCTGCACACCAGGAGAGGGCACCAGATGATAGGTGGTTGTGAGCCACCATGTGGGTGTTGGGAATTGAACTCAGGACCTGTGGAAGAGCAACCAGTGCTCTCAACCTCTGAGCCATCCCTCCAGCCCCCATAATTCTTTGAAAAAGTTTTTTTTTTTTGAAACCATGCAAGCTTTTAATTCCCTGCCTCTGGTAAACCTATCTAAAGTGTTTATTCCCTATCATTTTTTTCTTCTCTGATAATTGAGATTAAACCTTTAAATTTTGTCATCGACATAGCTCAGCTGTGTCCGACGGTATCCTCCCTTGATTATTACAGTGAGGATCTATATTTTCCATGCTCTTAAGACCTGCAGTTCTGAAAGATTCCAATGTGAATGATGGTCAAAGAAATATATTGATGTCCATTTCCTATGGAGGATGGATTTGGGCCTTTTGGTGAGGAGTAAAGGTCTCATGGGTCATATACATTCCATTTCAGGAATGATAAGGTTTCCAGAACCTTCTTGTGAAAGTATCCCTAGAAACACATGGATCTTTTGGCCTATATCACTGAGCTCTTTATGGAAAAGTAGAACTAGAAGAGACTCAGAGTCTTGAACCGTAGTTCAGCATCCTAGAGAGTAGAACTGACGGATGGAATTTGTGCCTTGCTCTTGCCATAAAACTGACTTTTCTGAGAGGAGATGCAGATTGCAGTGTAGTGGATTTTGTTTTAGTTTTCAGACAAGGCATAAGCAGTTCTGTCCCCACCCCTATACTATTTTTCTCCATTTTTAAAAAATTTAAATTAGAAGAATTCAATGAAAATGAAGACACAACATACCCAAACTTATGGAACACTTTGAAAGCAGTGCTAAGAGGAAAGTTCATAGCTCTAAGTGCTCACATGAAGAAACTAGAGAATAGTCACACTAGAGAGTTGACATCACAGCTGAAAGCTCTAGAACAAATGGAAGCAAATTCACCCCAGAGGAGTAGACACCAGGAAATAATCAAACTGAGGACAGAAATCAATAAAGTTGAAACAAAGAAAACAATTCAAAGAATCAATGTTACAAAGAGTTGGTTCTAGCAGAAAGTCAACAAGATAGACAAACAAAATCAGAAATGAAAAGGGGGACATAACAACGGACACTGAGGAAATCCAGAGAATCTTCAGGTCACACTTTGAAAACCTGTACTCCACAAAATTGGGAAATTTAAAGGAAATGGACAATTTTCTGGACAGATATCACTTACCAAAATTGAATCAAGGACAAATAAGCAACTTAAACAGACCTATAACCTCTAAGGAAATAGAAGCAGTCATCAAAAGTCTCCTAACCAAAAAAAGCCCAGGGCCATATGGTTTCAGTGCAGAATTCTACCAGAAATTCAAAGAAGAGCTAACACCAATACTCCTCAAATTGTTCCACACAATAGAAGCAGAAGGTTCCTTGCCAAACTCTTTGTATTTAAATTAGAAACAAGATTGTTTTACATGTCAATCCCAGTTCCCTCTCCCTCCCCTCCTCCCCTACCCCCACCCCAACTAATACCCTACCTATACTATACCCTTTCTGCTCCCCAGGGAGGGTGACGCCTTCCATAGGGGGGTCTTCAGAGTCTGTCATATCCTTTGGGATAGGGCCTAGGCCCTCCCCTGTGTGTCTTGGCTCAGGGAGTATCCCTCTATGTGGAATGGGCTCCCAAAGTCCATTCTTATGCTAGGGATAAGTACTGATTTACTACAAGAGTCCCCATAGATTTCTGAGGTCTCCTCACTGACACCCACGTTCATGGGGTCTGGATCAGTCTCATGCTGATTTCTCAGCTATCAGTCTGGAGACCAAGATCTCCCCCTTGTTCTGGTCAGTTGTTTCTGTGGGTTTCACCAGCCTGGTCTTGACGCCTTTGCTCATCACTCCTTCTCTGCAACTGGATTCCAGTTCAGTGTTTAGCTCCCCACCTCTATATTATATTAGTAAGAATTTTCTAGATGTATTGACTTGGTGCTGTACATAAGCCATCAATTTTCAAGCATAAACAAATATTCCCCCTTTTCTTTCTTTCTTTTTTTTTGAGACAAGTTTTCTCTGTGTAGCTTGGAACTTGTCCTCGCACCCGCTCTGTAGGCTAACAAATGTCCTTCTTAATGATTTGCTCTCTTCTTTGGGCAGACAAAGGCTCTCCCCGCCCATATGTTTCCTTTCCCTGTAGCTATGTATGGCATTGGTAGAGATTCTGTAAAGAGGTGACCATGGACACCTTCTTTTTTCTTACATTAAAGAAGTCTTTATTCAGCCGGGTGTTGGTGGCACATGCTTTTAATTCCAGCACTCAGGAGGCAGAGGCAGGTGGATCTCTGTGAGTTTGAGGCCAGCCTGGTCTACAGAGCGAGTGCCAGGACAACCTCCAAAGCAGTACAGACAAACCCTGTCTCGAAAAAACAAACAAACAAAAATCCCCCCACACAGAAAATAAGTCTTTATTCAGTATATGACTTACAGAACATGTTCAAATACAAAAGAATAGAGTTGAAGCCTGGCAGGGATGGTGCACGCCTTTAATCCCAGCACTTGGGAGGCAGAGGCAGGCGTATCTTGGTGAGTTCGAGGCCAGTCTGGATTACAGAGCAAGTTCCAAGACAACTAGGGCTGCATAGAGAAACCCTGCCTTGAAAAAAACCAAGAAAGTAGAGTTGAGTTTATAAGATTCAAATTTTGAGTTGAGTCAGTGCCACGAGCAAAAATATACTCAACGTTAATGAAGAGTTGGCATCATTCTCACACAACTGTGGCTCACAGAAAATCTTTCCACTTCCTCAGAATGCATTGTCACACAGGACATGCATTTATACATATTTTTCTAGCTATTGTGTAGTGAACCCCCCATAGGGAATTTCTGAAATTGTAACTTATCTCTGTTGGTTTTGTTGACTTTTAGAAAAATGTAGAAAGTGTTAATAGTGTCTAATGCTGATTTTTCTATTTACTTGATCGTAGTGAAAATATTCTCATTACAATAACCTCACAAAGTACTTGAGCCTATGTGTTGTTTGGAGTGTTGAATGCCTGCACTGATATGACCCTCCTTACTGTTTAAAGAAACCACTCTTGTAATTCATCCATGAATTCTGCATTCCATATTCTACCTCTTTGTTCTAGAAAGGCTACTGCATTGCATTTAGGCCTCAGGATCTCCACCGAACATGTTAGAATAGAGTCAGGTGAGGCCCAGCCGTGGACAGGATTGATACAGTGTCCACATTAAGCAAGGTCGACATTTGTGTAATTTGGAAGCACAGTTTTGCACATAACTTTTCCATTTATGATGAAGCAATGTGATCCTGTTTGAATTCAACATTGCCTTCATAAAGATACATTCGGCTCCTAGACCTCAAAGGTGTATCTTACATTCCTTCAGAATTTGCTGATTGTGGGTCTATTATGCCATCCTGTTTTCAAAGAGATAGAAAACACGATATTGATTTTGACTATTCTAGAATGTGTCTTTTACTAAGATTCACTTTCACTTTTATGTGTGTGTATATATTTGCCTGAATGTTTCCATGAGTAATATTTGTACTTCTGTCCCATAGAGTTCACAAGACAGCATTGAATTGAACTGGAGTTATAATCTATTATGTGGTTGCTGGGAACCAAACTTGGGTCCTCTAGAAGAGCCACCAGTGCTCTTATCTTCTGAACTATCTCTGAAACATTTTTAGAAAGCTTTTATCTTTGAATAATGTTATGCCTTATCTATATCATGAAAGTGTCTTTAATTGCTTAAGTCTCTTTTACCTGGCAAAGTATTTTGTCCCCCAGCACATGGTAAATGTGTAATTTTCCATTACAGGGTCTGTTGACATTCAGGAATGTGTCTGTGGACTTTTCCCAGGAGGAGTGGGAATGTCTAGACTCCTCTCAGAGGGCTTTGTACATGGATGTCATGTGGGAGAATTACAGCAATCTAGTTTTTGTAGGTAAGAATGCTTTTCTTGTACAATTCCTGACTCTTTCTTTGCATGTACTTACTTTGTAGGTATGTGAACTTTCTGATCTGTCTAGAGACTGCCAGGAATAATGGAAATTCAGATAATAATACTTATAACTTTACATTTTCAGTGTTCTCTGCAAGAGCAGCCAATGCTATTACACTGTAAATCTCTCCAACCCCCTTACCTATGTTTTAATCCTAAGTTCAGAGTTCAAAGAAATTGAATGTTCAAAGCAAGGAGATGCATTGTGGCTCATATAGGTGTTGGATATTAAGATTTTTACTGTTGGATTAAGATATCCCTTATAGCTGGGCATTAGTGGCGCACGCCTTTAATCCCAGCACTCAGGAGGCAGAGGGAGGTGGATCTCTGTGAGTTTGAGGCCATCCTGGTCTCCAGATTGAGTGCCAGGATAGGCTCCGAAGCTACACAGAGAAACCCTGTCTCGAAAAACCAAAAAAAAAAAAAAAAATCCCCTTATTTCTGATTTCAAAAAAAATGAAGAGATTTTAAAATAGAGAAAGAGCTGTTGGTGGTGGCATGTTGTAGTCTTTGTTGTTGCTATTCTGAGATATGGTCTCTAGTCCTGGCACAGTGTGATTTTAATCCTATCACTGGGGAGGCTGAAACAAGTGGATCAGGTGAGTTCCAGGCCAACATGTGTTATATAGTGAGTTCCCAGTCAATGAAGGCTACACAGTGTGATTCTCTGAAAAATAAAAGCAAGAAAAAAGAGAAGCATTCTACAAAGGATTAGTAAGAGAGCTCCTTCCTCAAAGTACATTTTTGCTCCATCACCTGTTTGTTCAAACTTCTGCAAAGTGTGAGGACTGGATCAGAATGAAAAGACTATTATTGGTCCTTGTGGGTTGATGGAGATGCGAGTGGAGGTTCTTCTGAGCATCCATTTAATGATAGTGAAACACAAAAGGCCTCCAGGGAAAGTTCTATTCCTCTGATTTGCTAACTTGTTTGTCTTAGAGAACTTCAGGGTGCATCACTTATTGAATCTGTTTCATCAAGCATCAATCCTTATTATCCCCAATTATGCTCATTTTCCAGAGAACCATTGCATATGTGGTAAAAATGAGATTGTCTTGAATCAAGGCTCAAAGCACATTGTCCATGAGGATGTGAAGACCCAAGAGAAGTCTCACAGTTGTCATGAGCTTGGCGTAACAATTCATGAATCCTCCCAATGTATACCTTATAACACAAGTGGTACTACGGAAAACTGCCAGGGCTACAGAAGTGGTAACCACAGGGATGCTTCTACTGACTCATCAAACCTAAGGAGACATGGAAGTGGGAACACTGGAGAAGAACAGTACAAATACAAAGATTATGGGGAGTGTTTAAATATGTGTTCCACCATTAGCCAGTCTCCACAAATACACGCTGGAAAGGAAGAACACAAAAATGCAGAATATGATGAGCTTTTTGATTCTAAACGTGAGCTTACAATGAAACTGATCCGTAATGGAAAGAAACGGCCCCAATGCAGGAAGTGTGGAAAATGCTTCAGGACCCATTTGAGCCTCAGTAGACATCAGAGAGCTCATCCTGCAGAGAAACCCTGCAAGTTCATAGAATGTGATAAGTCCTCTTTGCTTTTGTCACACCGCAAAGTACAGAAAACCCATTATAGAGGAAAACCCTCCAAATGCACAGAATGTGGCAAGTGCTTTTATCATTCATCAGGCTTTAAAAGTTGCAGAATCCACACTGGAGAGGAGAGTTACAAATGTAAGAATTGTAGAAAATCTTTTATCTGTTGCTCGGGTCTTAGAAAACTTCGTGTAAGCCAGAGGCCTTATAAATGTAAACAGTGTAGTAAGTCCTTCTATACATTGTCACACCTTGAATACCATTACAGAAGGCACAGTGGAGAAAAACTTTACAAATGTAATGAGTGTGGCAAATCCCTTTCTACCTCCTCAAGTCTTAAAAAACATCAGAGAATTCACACAGGAGAGAAAATTTACAGATGTAGTGAATGTGGGAAATCCTTCACCTTTCGCACGTCTCTCAGACTGCATCAAAGGATTCACACCGGAGAGAAACCTTACAAGTGCAATGAATGTGGCAAGTGCTTTATCCAGAAAGTCAACCTTAGAACGCACCAGACAATCCATTCAGGAGAGAAACCGTACAAATGCAGCGAGTGTGGAAAGTCCTTTACTGTTGGCTCTGGTCTGAGAAGACATCAGACAGTTCATACTGGAGAGAAACCTTACAAGTGTGGCAAATGCGGGAAGTCCTTTCCCATTGTCTCAGACCTCAGAAATCATCAGAAAATTCACACTGGAGAGAAACCTCACAAATGCAGCGAGTGTGAGAAATGCTTCATCTGGAAAGCTGATCTTCGAACTCATCAGAAAGTCCACACAGGAGAGAAACCTTACAGATGCAGTGAGTGCGGGAAATCCTTTACCACTGGCTCAGGTCTTCGGAGACATGAGAGAATTCATACGGGAGAGAGACCGTACAAATGCACCGAGTGTGACAAATACTTTGTCCAGAAAACCAACCTTAGAAGGCATCAGAGAATTCACACAGGAGAGAAACCTTACCATTGCAGTGAATGCGGGAAGTCCTTCAACACTGACTCATATCTCAGAATACATCAGAAAATCCATACTGGAGAGAGACCGTACAAATGTGGTGAATGTGACAAATACTTTATCCAGAAAGCCAAGCTTCGAATACATCAGAAAATTCACACGGGAGAGAAACCTTTCAACTGCAGCGAATGTGACAAATGCTTTATCCAGAAAGGCAATCTGATAAGTCATCAGAGAATTCACACAGGAGAGAAACCTTACAAATGTAGTGGATGTGACAAGTCCTTCACCATTGGCTCAGTTCTTAGAAAACATGAGAAAACTCATACTGGAAGAAACACACTAATCCTTTATCCAGGAAGCCAGGTTTAGAACTCATCAATGAATTAATACAGGAGAGAACCGTATCAATGTAGTGTATATAGCAAAGTCTTTACTACCTCTCAGGTCTAAGAAATCATGAGAAAATTCAAACTGGAGATCAGAGTTTCCAAATTAAATACTGTGGCCTATGCTTTATCCAAACTCTGCTCTCTGTGGACCAATGCAGGCTCCACACTAGAGAATCATTATGAGCACGAGAAACTTGTGAAAGCCTGTGAGTCATGTTCAAATCTCAGAAAAAATGTCAAGCCTTTACACCAAGGGAAAATTCCAGAAATGTGACATTGTAGGAAAAATTTTCATTCAAACATTTTACTTTTTCCGCCCTCCAATACTTCATAATGAAAACAAAATGGAGAAGCCTGAAGACTGTGAGTTGTGTAGCAGTTTTCTGGAGCCTGAAGCATTCCATCCAGGGAAGCTGATTAAGACAGGAAATGAATCATTCAAAATAGCTTCAATAATTTACTGAAACTGACAGGATTCACTATGCTTATTACTACCATTGAAGAAACCTGTATTGGTCTTGCTGCTTAGAAGAGGCTTTGATGAATTGAGCCAATAAGGTATGATGCCCTTAACACATAGATATGCCTGCAGGTGTGTATGCTGTGGGTGGTCAGTGTTCAAATGCTCTATTTCATGCTGACTTGTAGTTTCATGATGGCAACTGTCCTTGAGTAACTTTTGCTCTTGTAAGCAACTCCAGTTGCTATTTATGTAAGTAACCCCAATAAAGCTCATTATTTCAACAAGATGGATTTCAGTGGCAAATGTTGTGATGTCTTGCTTGTACAAATAAAGTCTGCCTGGGGGAGAATAGAGCTTGCCACTAGCTAACCACAGAAGTCCGGAGGTCTGTGCGGACAGACAGGAAGTGAGGTAGCTGGGCAGAAACAAGATGTAAGCGGGGACACTAAGGAGGTAAGGAGTGTTGTGGCTTGCTCCTTCTCTCTGGTCTCTCAGCATTTCCCTCTATATCTGACTCTGGCTTTTTATTATCTAGACCAATTAAGAACTCCATTTACAGGCAAGTATACTTGGTTCTTGGTCAGTTCCCATTTTGCCTGAGTGGGTGCATATGAATGTTACGTCTCCTCAGGAAAAGTGTCTCATGCCACATGGGCTGAACTCACCAATTGTTCCTCCAAGCTTGTACACCAGAAAAATCAATGTTAGAGATGAAGCATTTGAATCAACTAAGAAAGGGAAGAGTGATTATACTAACTGCTTCAGGCTTACTAGTACAGTAAGTAGTACGTGGTCCCATGGAAAGGGCTGGACACAGACAGAATGTAGAGGCTTAGTGAGCCGAAGAAAGAAGAAGACTTCCTTGCATTCATGCAAGAGAGTGAGAGGTCTTCAGTGGGACAAATGAAACTATGGGTATAAGTCTTTGTTACTAACAGACATCCTCTAGACTGGGCTTTGTCTGTGCATGGCTCTGAAATCATGCTTTGACTCCGTGATTCAGTCAAACTGCCGTGACCCTCAGAACCCTGATCTCCATGGGTAAAAAACGGAATGCCACTGGGCCATCCTCATGTCCTGTTGGACCTTAGAAATTCCAGTCTACAAGCCTCAACAAATGAGTTAAATTCCTTTCGTTACATCCTTTCCACAGTGCTGATATGCGGACATCAGAAAACTCAATATGAAATAAAACTAAAGAAAACAATTTAATAAAGACTTGTGTTCTGCTTAATTTCATGTGTGAGTCCATCCATACAGATATCGAGAGACTATGGAGCTTGAAAGAGATGAGCTGTGAGTGAGAAGAGATGCACATGCTCATATACAGCTTAGAAATCCCCAAGGTTGTGCTGGAAGATCATTTTGAAGGACTGTAAAGGATGGAGAAGTGTTTAATCCAATTGCAAAGTACTATATTAGAGTATTGATACTAAAAATAGCAAGACTCAAAAGTTTTAGACCATAGACAAGGTAGCATGTTACAGTGAACAAAACCATACCACTATCATGGGTTTCAGTACAAAAGGATAGTTATATAGTTTGAGAACATTGTCAGTACTGGAGTTTGTAGAAATGTGAACTCAAATGGTTAGTGCAATTGTGAGTAAATTTAGGCTCTTGCTGGCAAATAATAATTTGTATCAGTTACTTCTGTATGTGGGGCGATTAATCAGAGACAGGATACGGTGGAAGCTTAGGCTTCTAGACTGGTCCTTAGCAATCTGGTGAATGCAACCAGCTGGACAGACTCTTGGGATGCCAATTTTAAGTGTTCTGTGGATCAAGGCTTCTCTGCTTGGTGACATTAGGTGATTATTCCACCTACTTTATCACCGATACCCAGCGGTAAATTTGTAAACTTGTGCACAAGGAAGATTCCTCACTTTGTATCCCTCACACAGTATCGTTTTCTTCGTTCTGTACTCATTTTATAAGCACAGTTCTGGTGTACGCCAGCAGCAACATGTGGAGAGGCTGGGTGGAGCAGGTCCAGGGCAGCCTGACAGCTGGAGCTACACTGAAGGTAGCCTGGAGAGAGTTGGACGGATAGATACCATTGTGGCTTTGGCTGTGATCAGATCCCTGTGGCTGTGATCTGAAGAATGATGGAGACATGAAGTTGACAGCATGTGGGCCTGGAAAGTTCAGCAGAATTTATGCAAGTGCATGGTGAGATCTACATTATAGGAGCCGTGTTACCTGAACCATGGCATGAAGGTCTGGAAAACCCAGTTTTCCCAGAGGGACCTCTAGGGGATACATTGTTCAGAACCAAATAGAGGACACAGATGGCATCTCTGTATCTTATATGGAGAGGAAAACTCCCCTCGGCTGCAGGACACCCTGTGCAGCTTCTGGGAGAGTTATCAGCAATGCTCTGGGGAAAACTGCCGCCCAGTGGATCCTCAGGGCTAGGAAACAGGCATTGTGAACCTATCCAGGGGTTTCAGTACTTTTTCTGCCACTGTGCAGGAGGACACTGGCTCTCAAATTCTGTTGTGGATGACTACCATCATCTGGGAAGTTTAGATTGTGTGTACTTGGGTTTATAGGGATTCTTTTCATTAATCCTACGGTTGCAAGCATAGTCACACAAGAGTAACCTGGCAGGGCATTTGTATTACCTCTTGTTTGCAGACAAGGTTGTCATGCTATTGGGGCAATCACAATGGTCCTGGAATTTAAATTCATCCATGATTCATCCATTTCTACCACTTGCCTATGCAAGAGAGTGGCATTTGCTCCTGGGACTGGTATCCCAAGAGCTGTTTAGAAATTGGTCCCTAGAGGAACCAGTACAGATTTGATTGAATATGAAAATATACTTTACAGAACCCCACACTAATGGTTGAAGACATGAACATTTGCTAAGGACATTTTTTTACTCATTAGTTCTGTGAGACATGCACTCTAGTATGTAAATACAGTATTCAAACACGTGTCTTCATTAAAAACTCCTATGGTACCTTCTTAGTGGTACACCTTAGAGTGTGGAAAAGTGCAGTGTGTGTGCTGTGGGTGAATAATATCAGGCCACACTATTTTTTTTTTTTTGTTGTTTTTTCGAGATAGGGTTTCTCTGTGGCTTTGGAGGCTGACCTGGAACTATCTCTTGTAGACCTGGCTGGTCTCGACTCACAGAGATCCACCTGCCTCTGCCTCCCGAGTGCTGGGATTACAGGCATGCGCCACCACCGCCCGGCCTCAGGCCACACTATTTTTACAGTTATAAAATGCACTACAGACAAGGACAAAATTGGAAAATATGTTTTAAATAATTCTGATCATTTAAATGTATGAGAAAAAAGACTCCAATTATCTTTTTGTCCAACAAAAAGCAGCTTTTCCCTGTAGGCATGGATAAAATGGTTTGATATTGTTTGGTTTTTGCTTTGTTTCATTCAATAAATATGCTACTCTGTTTGTCTGTCTGGCTCAGAACTCACCATGTAAACCAAGCCTAGTCTTGCATGGGATTTGCCTGCCGCTGCCTCCTTAATGGTAGTGTTAAAGCAGTGTACCAATAGAGCTGACTCAAACACTCACTTTTAATTTCAAGATCTGATGACATTCAGTTTTATGGCTTTGCACTCCTCTCAGTAGGAATGGCAATGCCTAGATCTTGCTCAGCAAACTGTAGAGATTGGATGCTGCAGTATTACAGTAGTCTGGTTTCTGTGGCTAAGAATGGTTTTCTTTTGAGAATCTTCTGGCGAGAACTCTCTGTTTAGTTCTGTATCCAACATTTTTCAGTTGGATTATTTTGTATTTTGGTGTCTAGGAAGTGTCCAACAAAATTAATCGTTGGAAAATGCACATCAAAAAGACTCTGAGATATCATTTCACACCTGTCAGAATGGCTAAGATTAAAAAATGCTGAGGACCGCCTTTGTTGGAGTGGATGTGGAGCCAGGGAACACTCCTCAAGTGTTGGTGGAAACGCAAGCTTGTACAGCCACTTTGGAAATCAATATGGTGGTTTCTAAGAAAATCATTCTACCTCAAGACCCAGTGATACAACTCTTGGACATTTACCTAATGGACGCTCAATCATATCACAAGGACATTTGTTCAACAGTGTTCATAGCAACTTTATTTGTAATAGCTAGAACCTGGAAACAAGCTAGATGCCCCTCAAACAAAGAATGGATAAAGAAAATGTAGTACCTTTACACAAAGGAGTACTACTCAGTGGTAAAAAAATGACCTCATGAAATTTTCAGGCAAATGGACAGAATTACAAAAAACCATGTTGAGTAACCCAGCCAGTTATACCATATTCATTTATTGAATATGTTTCCTTTTTTTCCATGTTGTACTTTTAGCGTCTTTGTCAAAAATTAGATGTTCGTAGGTGTATGGGTTAATATTGGGGTCTTTGATTCAATTCCATTGGCCTACCTGTCTGTTTTTTATGCCAATACCAAGCTGTGTCATTACTATAGCTCTATAGTAGAGCTTGAAGTCAGTGATAGTGTTGCCTCCAGAAGATCCTTTATTGTACAGGGTTGTTTTGGCTATCCTGGGTTTTTTGTTTTTCCATATGAAGTTGAGTATTGTCTTTCAAGGTCTGTGAAGAATTGTGCTGGCATTTTGATGGGGATTGCATTGAATCTGTAGATTACTTTTGGCAAGATTGCCATTTTTACTATGTTGTTGATCCTACCTATCCAAGAGCATGGGCGATCTTTCCATTTTCTGATACATTCTTTAATTTCTTTCTTTAAAGACTTGAAGTTCTTGTCATGCAGAACTTTGTATGTCTATCTTGTTGAATTTCTCACAGAACCAACTCTTTGTCTCATTGAGTCTTTGCATACAAAAACTGTCATACAGTGTTTTGTTTGTTTGGTTAGTGGTACCCCAAGTTATTTTATGCCATTTGTGGCTATTGTGAAGGGTGATGTTTCTCTGATTTCCTTTTCAGCCTATTTGTCATCTGTATATAAGAGGGCTACTAATTTTTTTGAGTTAATCATGTATTTTGCTATATTACTGAAAGTGTTTATCAGTTGTAAGAGTTCTCTGGTAGATTTTATTGGGTCACTTATGTATACTATCATATCATCAGCTAATATTGACAGTTTGACTTCTTTTCCAATTTGTATCCCTTTGTTATCCTTTTCTTATTTTTATGGCTAGAACTTCAAGTACTACGTTGTATAGACGTGGAGAGAGTGGACAGCTTTGTCTCATTCATGACTTCAGTGGCATTTCTCTGGGTTTCTCTCCATTTAGTTTGATGTTGGCTATTGACTTGCTGTATATTGCCTCTAACATGTTTATGTTTGTTCCTTGTATCCCTCCGAGACCTTATCATGAAGGGGTGTTGAATTTTGTCTAAAGATTTTTCAGCATCTAGTGAGATAATCATGTGGTTTTTTTCTTTCAGTTTTTCTTTATATGGTGGATTACATTGACAGATTTTCATATGCTGAACCATTCTTGCATCTCTGGAATGAATCCTACTTGATCATGGTGGATGATTTTTCTGATGTGTTCTTGAATTCAGTTTGCCAGTATTTTATTGAGTATTTTTTGCATCTATGTTCATTAGGGAAATTGGTCTTTAATTCTCTTTCTTAGTTGTGTGTTTGTGTGGTTTGGGTATCAGTTTAATTGTAGCCTCATAAAAAGTTCAGAAATATTCCTTCTGTTTCTGTTGTGTGGAATAATTTGAGAAGTATTGGTATTAGCTCGTCTTTGAATTTCTGGTAGAATTCTGCACTGAATCCGTTTGGGCCTGGCCGTTTTTTGGGGGTTGGGAGACTCGATAACTGTTTCTATTTACTCATGGGATATATATATATATATATATATATATATATATATATATATATACTTAAGTTGGTTATCTGTTTTTGATTTAATTTTAATTTTCATATGTGGTACTTATCTAGAAAACTGTCCATCTACTTAAAGTTTTCCAATTTTGTGTGTTACAGGTTATTGAAATATGACCTGATGATTCTCTGGATTTCCTCAGTGTCTGTTGTTGTGTCCACCTTTTCATTTCTGGTTGTGTTAATTTGGATATGCCATCTCTGCCTTTTGGTTAGTTTGGATAAGGGTTTGTCTATCTTGTTGAATTTCTCACAGAACCAACTCTTTGTCTCATTGAGTCTTTGCATTGTTGTCTTTGATTCTGTTTTATTGATCTCAGCCCTCAATTTGACTATTAATTGCCATCTACTCCTGGGTGAGTTTGCTTCCTTTTGTTCTAGGGCTTTCAGTTGTTCTGTTAATTCATTAGTGTGAATTTTTCTCAGCTTCTTTATGTAGGCATTTAGTGCTATGAACTTTCCTCTCAGTACTGTTTTTATTATGTCCCATAAATTTGTGTATATTGTGTGGTCATTTTCATTAAATTTTAGGAAGTCTTTTCTTTCTTGATTTCTTCCTTGACCCGGTGGTTGTTCAATTGATCTTTGTCCAATTTCTATGTATTTGTGGAGTTTCTGAAATTAATGTTGCTGTCAAATTCTAACTTCTAGCTGTGGTGATCTGATAGGTTTATTCCATTTTTTTGTATTTGTTGAGGTTTGCTTTGTTACCAAGTATGTGGTCGATTTTTGAGAAGGTTCCATGAGATGCTGAAAAGAAAGTGTATTCTTTTGTGTTTGGGTGGAATGTTCTGTAGATGTCTCTTAAGCCCATTTGAGTCATAACCTCTGTTAGTTCTCTTATTTCTCTGTTAAGCTTCTGTCTGGCAGATCTGACCAGTGGTGATTAATTAATGTGTGGGGCTTGATTTGCTATTTAAGCTTTGGTAATGTTTCTTTTACAAATGCAACCAGGTAGGCAAATTGAGCAGAAGAAAAACCACTTTGACTCAGAGCTTTGGGTTACTTTGGGCGCATGCCTGAGAATCCAAGGCACTCAAAAGGCATAGTGAAGTAAGTACTGGCTTTTCTCTGGACAGGCTGCAGAAACTGTGCAGTCAACTCAGTAGCTGGAGCAAAATGCAAAAGCCCTGGGCTGTATAGCCAGCCATGAGGTGGTCACAGGGACCAACCCAAGCCCCATATTTGGTGCCATTTGGAAGTGAGGATATGATTATATCACAAGACCCATGATAAATGATAAATGGGTGCTTATTGGGGACAATTACACAGAAAAATACAAAGAATTGCCAGAGTGTTTCTCTGCTCCTCCTACCAGATCAGCTGACCCACCAGAAAAAAACACGCAAAGGGAAACCATGCCTCAAGCTCCTCTCTTCTGCTTCTGTCCCCCTTAAGTCATGCCCAAAGGGGTGTGGCTTCCATTTCATGTCCACAGGACAGATGCCTACATAGAGTAGATCTTCTGGTGAATGTTCCTCCTGCTGGAAGTGGGTCCAATGCTCAGGGGGTCACTCCTTGAGATGCAGGTGGGGCTACAGCTCACATGGATGCTCCTCCCATTGAAGGTATAGATGGGGCTGAGTTGATGTAGTAGTGGGGTATTTCCCACTGAGAAATGGCAGTGGATGCTGGCTGGGACACAGGTGATTTTTTTCCCAGAGGAACTTTTTGCAATAGTTTCTGGAAGCTACTGCTGGAAAGTGCTGCTGTTGCTTTACCCTGTGACCACTCCTCGCTCCTGGGGCTGAGGCTAGGATGTCCATCTAACACTGCTCCCAGTTCTGAGGCTCACGGCTCCCTTTGACACTGCTCTGGGCTGGGATTCAGGCCTCTCACTGAAGGATCTTATGTCAAATGCATGTACAGAGGCCCTGTCATCTCTTCTAATATCCCATCCTTCATCTGTAGATTCTTTCGAATTCTGATATCTTAAGAGCACATTGAAAAGGTGAAACCCACTGGAGAGTCTTTAATATTTTTCCTATATTTAAAAAATGTATATTGTGGGGAGCCACAGCCCCAAGATGGCACCTGGCTGGATGCCAGGGAGACCGAGCTTAGCTGTAAACAAGCCTTATTTGGAAGCGCTTAGTGGATCTGGTGTGCCTCCTCCAGCTGTGACCTATCCAGGATCGCCAGGTGGCGTGAGCTAAGTGGGTAATGAGCTTGCTTTTAAGGGCTTGCCAGGGGGCTGGGATATATAGAAGAAGGAGAGAGAGAAGTAGAAGGAGAAGCTAATGTACAAGGTTTCTGAATAAACTGCTTGAAGAAGAGTCGTGGTCGTGTCCTTCTTGCTGGTCGAGATAGACACAACGAGTGGTGGCCCTTACGGGGAACCTCCGAGGGTGAACGGCTCAGAACTTCCTGCAGTCAGGGCAGTCGACTGGTAAGTCCCAGGTAAGTTGGGACCAAGTTAAGGACCTCGGTAAAGAGGCAATAAGGTCTCCAGTGAGGAGCGATAAAGTTCCGGGAACGGACAAAGCAGAGGTAACCAAAAGTGAAAGTATGGGAACTACAACATCGCAACCAATTTTCATTGCTCTTCAAGAGCTGTTACGGTCTAAGGGATTGAAATTAAAGAAAAGTACTTTAGAGAGATTTATCCAAGAGGTTGATGTGGTAGCCCCCTGGTTTGCTGATTCCGGTAATTTAACCACCAGTTGCTGGGACAAGCTTGGAAAAGATCTAGATTTTGCCTGGGCACAGGGAACGCTGAAACCAGGGACTCGGCCTATTTGGAAAATGGTTCGCAGCTGTCTAGAGGATCAAAGATGCCGCAAGGCTGTAGAAGAGGGGCAGGAGACGTTAGAACAGCTGAAGGAAATAAACAGATGTAAGTCATGGGGCCTGTGCAGCTCGGTTTACCATTGCTGTCAGCCCTACCCAATCATGAAGAACCTGATTTGTGATGTGTGCAGGATAGTGTTAGGTTTGCTTTTACTTTACCTTCTATTCTCCATACCATTGTATGAGTGGGTGGTTTTACCCCAGGGTATGGCCAATAGCCCCACTATGTGTCAGCTTTTTGTGTGTCATGCTATTGCTCCTATTAGAGAGAAATAACCTGCTGTGAGATGTGTCCACTATATGGATGACATTCTGTTAACTAGTAAGGAGTTGAAATTGCTGCACTTAGCATATGGAGATTGCGTTGGATATCAAATCTACCCTTAATGCTCAATTGAAAGGTGGCATTATGGTTTTGAATCAACGCATTGATCTAGTACAGGAACAATTGGATACTTATGGCAATTGGCACAGTTGGGATGTGAATGGAGAATGCCTGGTTTGTGTGTAACAGCTGTTTCCTATCAGAATTATTCCTTAGCAGCAAACATGTCTAAACAACCTTCACAGTATCTTCTAGGCAACTGGTCTGGGGATTTTGACAAGCTGATGCAGCAGCTGAGACTCTCCATAGTGCACGTGAATTCCACCAGGGTAGACATCTCGGTTGCGGAGGGGCTGTCTGCATGGATCACTCAAGCCATGAATCATCTGAAAGAGTGGGCGGGAATGGGTGCCCTGGCAGGAATGCTTATCCTAGTTAGTTTCATAGCCTTATGGTGTATCTGCAGGATGAGGGTCACACAGCAGAGAAGTAATGCCATGAATGCACAAGCCTTCACAGCCCTGGAGGCAGGGCAGTCACCTCAGGCTTGGCTAACAGTACTAAAGAGCTAAGCAGTCATCCCACTCAGGCGAGAAGTACTGCACTTGAAGTCAGCGTTCCGAGCTTCATGAAGGGCATGTCTGATTGCATGTGGGTTGGTATCGTACTCCCATCTCTGAGAAAAGATACCGGACAGGTGTGGCACCAGCTCGACTGATAACTGGGCGTGGAGTCATTACAAAGTCCCTTGAATTCAGGGATCAGACCTCTACCCTTGCCTGTTGTGTTATTTTTAAAATAAAAATAAATAAAATAAAATAAAAAAGGGGGAACTGTGGGGAGCCACAGCCCCAAGATGGTGCCTGGCTGGATGCCAGAGAGGCTGAACTTAGCTGTAAACAAGCCTTATTTGGAAGCGCTTAGTGGATCTGGTGTGCCTCCTCCAGCTGTGACCTATCCAGGATCGCCAGGTGGCGTGAGCAAAGTGGGTGATGAGCTTGCTTTTAAGGGCTTGCCAGGGGGCTGGGAGATATAGAAGAAGATAGAAGAAGCTGAGGAGAAGCTGAGGTAGAAGTAGAAGGAGAAGCTAATGTACCAGGTTTCTGAATAAACTGCTTGAAGAAGAGTCGTGGTCGTGTCCTTCTTGCTGGTCGAGTTAAGCGCGACAGTATATAATTTTAGGTGTGTGTGTGTGTGTGTGTGTGTGTGTGTGTGTGTGTGTGTGTGTTAAGTGCACATGTGAGCCCAGGTACATTGAAGCCCAGAAGAGGCCATCTGATCCTTTGGCTATATTGCTCTAGGTGGTTCTGAAGCAAATTTTGAAGATGCATATTGATTAAGGTTCCCTGCAAGAACAGCCCATGATATTAAGTGCTGAGCCATCAATTCACCTTCTCTAATATTCTGTCTATCTGTTTACCAAAACATCCCTCTCATCTTCTATGTTGTACTCTTCTAATGCCTAGGAGCATCAGGATCGATCCTGTTCCCTCCCCCTTACAATGGGGAATATTGTTTTAACTCTGTCTTCAAAACAAAGCTCACCTTTTCAAAATTATCTGGTATTTTTCTCTCAGCACTCAACTGCCATCAAAGTTATTCATTCACTCAGATACTTCAAGAAATATTGCGTGTATTTTGAACAGTTTTGTGTTTTAAAGCAGAAAAGAATATTTCCACTCATCACTATAGATCAATGCCTAGGTCTTACGAAATCAGTAACTGAGTGAAAGATTATAGGAGACAATGTAGACAGCAGTAGTCCTCATGATACTTCTAGGCAACATCGTTAGATGTAAAAGTGAGAGAGAGTCAGTCTAAAAGAGATAGGTCTTGCATTGCAATTCAACATTTGATAGATATGACCTAGCTATATATTTGTCAGTTGTAGTTAGTTAAATATCAGTTGTGGGAGATGATTTTTTTCTATGGTACTTTGAAGAGAGTTTTTTTGCTGGTTTTAACAAAATTATGTAGCACTTGGGAACAAAAATGCACCCCAGCATGCCAGCACTGGAAGCCAAGATGGAGAAAATTTCCACAGCTACCATGACCTTACCCTTGGTACTATGGTACACAGGGAGGAAAGTGACCCAGACACAGCAGAACAACAGCATGCTGAATGTCAGGATCTTGGCTTCATTGAATGTGTTAGGCAAATTCCTGGACAAGAAAGCCACAGTGAAGCTCACCTGAGCCAGGCAGGCCAGGTATCCCAGGACACAGTAGAAGGCAGTGACAGAACCCTTGCTGCACACAATGATGATGTGGCCATGCTCAGAGTGGGCATCAATACTAACAGAGGGAGGAGAAACTCCCAACCAGACTGCACAGATAATAACTTGGATGAGAGTACAGATGGCAATGATGTAGTTAGGGGCCCCTGAAACCAGCAAGTATCTCATTCTTCTTCCAGGGGCTGTGACTTTGAAAGCCAGAAGCACAGTAACTGTTTTGGCCAACACAGTGGAAACAGCCACAGTGAATACAACTCCAAATGTGATTTGCTGCACCATGCATGTCGCTGTGTTTGGGTGGCCAATGAAGAGCAAGGGGCAGAGGAAACAAAAGAAGAGTGAGATGAGCAAGATGTAACTGAGCTTCCTGTTATTGGCCTTCACAATGGGAGTGTCATGGTGCTTGACAAAGACTCCAAGAACCAGAGCTGTGAATGCAGAGAAGCACAAGGCCATTAAGGCAAGAGCCATCCCCAAAGGGTCTTCATAGCTCAGAAATATCACTGCTTTGGGAATGCACTGGTTCTGCTCTGTGTTGGCAAACTGGTCCTCTGGGCACTTCACACACTGATCCACATCTGAGGGAGAGAGTAATATATCATTAGTTCACTGTCAGAATTTTTTTTTTCCGAGACAGGGTTTCTCTGTGTAGCTTTGGAGCCTATCCTGGCACTCGCTCTGGAGACCAGGCTGGCCTCGAACTCACAGAGATCCGCCTGCCTCTGCCTCCCGAGTGCTGGGATTAAAGATATGCACCAGCAACGTCAGCATTTTTATCGACAGGGCATTTCAATTCATGTACAGAATAAGCATTGCAATTCCTGCATTTTGATGTTGAGGATGTCTTTGAAGAACCTTGCTGAATAGAAATGCTTCCATTTCATAATGGATTCTGTGCCTTCTGAGGTCTTTGTCACTTTCATAGATGCTGTCCCCATAAGATATGGAGACTGTGTCTTCTACTGGTGCCAGAACTCTGATACAGTTTCTATTTCAAATTTGCTGGCCAAAACACTTTGAAGTAAATCAACTCTAAATGAAATCAGCAGGTTGTATATATTTATAGGTGCATGTATATTCATATAAAAGTAACAAAAGATCAGATGAATTTGAAAGTGGTTGGGGTTTTAAGTAGGAGGATGGAAATGAGAGATGAATAATGTCTGAGAACTGAAAAAATAAGAAATATAATAAATACAGCCTTAGTTCTACCTTCTTTTGGCAGTAACAACAGCAAACTCCCAAGTCTTGTTCAGAAGAGGCTGTAGCCTATCACTGAAAGTAGAAACCTCTGTACATACTTAGTAATAAAACACCCCTACATCTTTATTCTGCCCCATTTGGGCACAGACAACACCTTCCTCCTTCCTTAATTTCCATCTCTGTGAGACCCAGACACTGCAAATGTACTCAACGGTGAAGTAGATCTGATAAACAACACGAGAAAGATAACACAAGAGACCTTACCACGGAGCGTTAACACAGATGTTGTGTTGATTAATATTACCCTATTTATGAGTTGTGACAACCATGATAGTAAGTGTAGGAAACCATGTTTATTGCTTTGAGTCACTGGATAATTGCAGACAGTGATGGTGGGCTTCCAATATTCCAAAGGGTTTATCTAGAACAATGATTTTATTCAGTTAAGTCGTTCAGTGGTCTGGGAATTTTGTCCAACTGTGAGAGAGTGGACTACTCTCACAAAAGACCTTGATTCGGTTCATTTCAAAATGTCAGGTGTCTCACAACTGTGTGAAACTAACTACAGAGGCATGGGATGGCTCTCACAGCACTGTCCCTTGTGTGCACATAGCCACCAACCTTAAACACATTCACATACTCAAAGTAATAGTAAAGACATTTTGATAATTTTTCATAAATATTCATTATTCGTATTGGTTTTTACATTTGAAGCAGTCAATGATACTTTGTTGAATTACTTTGGAGTATATTTTGGTGAGACTGCATGGAGTTCCTAGTACTACATGACTCCTGAGGATGAGCTCAGGTCATCAGTGTTCGTGGCAAGGGATTTAACTCCTGAGTCATCTCACTCGCTATGCAAATCCCATAAGGACTTTCCTTTCATTATGTAGGATAACAGACAAAAGCAATGAAAAACTAATAACCTACCATTTGTATTTAGTCCATCCTGAATAAATAATCATTTGGCTCATATGGGCTTTATCTGTGATAACATTGTTTGAATAATTGTGGCTAATTTTGTGACATTATTACTGGGTGATTGTGTATAGAATATTGAATATATTTCCCATATCATGTGCCAGTATGTATCCTAAATTTCCTAAATTTCCAGTCAAGAAGAACCTTTGATAAGAGTTCTCTGCATATTGCAGTTCTCTGTCTCATTCTTGGACTTCCTGAAAATTGAACAAGTAATTATTTTCTCTCTTAATTAATCTTACAGAGGACTTGCATTTGATTACCAGCACCTGTGGAACCAAAAATTAAAATTAATAAAATATTAAAAACTTAGGCCCTGAAAAGGGAACTTCTAATGGTAAAGGAAACTTTAACTCCTTAAATCAGGAAAGTCATGGCGGGTGCCTGATCCCCTGCTCTGAGAGCAGGGGAGGTAACTGTCCACCACTCCAGTTAACATTCCTTTGCTAATTGCTGTCAGTTATCTCCAGCCCAGGGGATAACTGACAGACCCTGTGACCCTGTCACCCTGCAAGCTCATGCCCTGCCTTATCTCACTCAAATGTATCTCACTTAAAATATAGAGCTACTGCTTTACTCAGTATGACCTGAAATAACCATGGAAACTCTGAAATTTGTGGCCTTTAACCTTATGGTCTGTCCCTATAAAAGCTTCTATTTTTGGATGGTTGACATCTCCTTTGCACACCATGCAGTGAGATCCTAGCTGGCCAACTTGAAATAATGATAATGATAATAATAATAATAATAATAATAATAATAATAATAATAATAATTAATAAAAACCTTTTGCTTTTGCATCAGAGTGTCAATTCCTTGGATTAGTCTCAGGGTTCTGTGAACCTGGCAGAGCCTGGGCATAAAACACCCCCATTACACAGTAAAGCAGATCCATTGCCCTATTCTGTTCTCTGCGGGTGCCTATGAATACTCGGTTTGCATTAACTTATGTAGGCACACATATATGCAAAAACATTAAAACTTTTTGGAAAGATTCAAGAGCAAAGTCTAATCTACATGTAATTTCAGAGGCGATTAATCACCAGGAAAGACCTGGTGATTTTTACACTGCCGTCTCTCACACTGCAGATTGATAATTATAACTGTGTCTTTGAGAAAATGCCACCTGCCATGAATTTACAATGATTCAAGATGTGAGTCACAGCAAGAGGAGTTTTGTAGAGGTCTTTCAGTGAACTTGTAATGGTGGCCATGCCCAAGGGGGTGTGGCCGAAGGAAGCAGAAAGAGGGAAGCCTGAAGCATGGCTTCCCTTTGCCCTTTGTGTTTCCGGTGGGTCAGCCGATCTTGTAGACAGAGCAGAGAAGCACTCCTGAGGTTCTTTGTACTTTTATGTGAAATCGTTCCCCAATAAGCACACACTTATCATTTATCTTGGGTCTAGTGAAATGATTACATCCCTGCCTTCAGAGTTTTATAAAGGGACTTAGTGATCATATTCTTATAAAGCCTAACGTAGGAAAATGATTTATTATGTTTGTGCAGTTCCCATTTAGTCCCCTTCAGCATCCCAGCATGGAGGGTTGGAGGAATGATCAAAGTGAAGGAATTATATCGGCCTCAAATACTCACTTGTCTCATTAGAGATTTCATTTTCCGGGCAGGGGCTGCATTTAAAACAACAGACTGCCATTCCCTCCTGCCAGAATTTTCTGAAGCCAGGACCACAATCAGCACTGCACACAGAGGGTGGCATCTGATGATAATTAGACACACAATGATATTAGAAGTATTTTCACCTCTTTTCACACTTACATAGCATGATTAGATACTACTAAGGTGATTTCATATACATCAACTGCTTGACCATATTACAAAAGTACAGTTTAAAAAAGGCATAGAGATGCTAAATAAAAATTCACTTTTTCAGACTAGTTTGTCACCCTATCTGTGAAGCAATTTATTAATTGTTAATGGGCTGTGTTGTCCCTAATCACAGCTGTATGACCAAAGCAAGCAGAACAATCCAATTAGGTCTACACTTTAGCTGCAGTCTCCAAATTCCTGCCTGGCCTTCCATTGAGTATAACCCCTGTAATGTGGGAAAATACCAATACGGAGCCAGGTAGAAATACCAATACGGATACCAATACGGAGCCAGGGTATTTAATAGGGAAAAGCCTTACTTACAGAGTGACCTAGCCAGCTGGTAGGGGAGCAGTCTGTACAGCAAGGCAAAAGTGAAACCGGAACCAGACACCAGCCACCTGACCAACTCTCACTCTACATCACTCTGACCACGCCCTCTCAGGTGTGGTCAGGCACACCTGTAGCCAGCCCCTAAGCAGGTGTGGCTACAGCATTCCCTACACCCCTGAGCCACATTGATGTTTCGCCTCAGTTTACTTATGGTCAGTGTTTGATCACAGCAACAGAATAGCAAACTAGGAAGAATGAGCACCTGAACCAAGGGAAATATCTCCTAAAATCTCAGACAACAAACATTAACTCCAATAGCACTGCAAAGCATGACAGACAGAGTGTGAAGAGCAAGGAGATGAACAGGCAGAGCCCGGTGTATTTTGTGACGAGGAAGTGATGAATTGATATGGATCAAGCAGGAAGGCAGAGTGCTCCCCAATGTGGAAAGTCCTATAAAGACTACCAGTACAGGGGAAACCTGAATAAATGTTAGATTGTTTAAAGTTAATTGAATGATTTCTTAATTTAAAAATGTATGGATCATCTTTGTATTACCATGGATCTGGTGGTGGGCCTCTAGTTGTTGCTTTAGAAGCTTCCTGATTCTTGCTTGCTCATTTGCATCTTTTGTTTGTGTTAAGGCCTATGTCAAATGAATAGCATCTCCAAGGCACAGAATCATCTCATGCCCCCCCCCCAAATATTGAGAACTACAATGCTTCATTTTCTGTTGTTTTTGTTGAAACAGGGTTTCAGTGTGTTTCTTTGATTTACCTATCACCCCATGTAGACCACACCATATTTCTTTCCTTCATTTTTGTATGTCTCTTCATTTCTTTAACTTTGATAATATTTAAAGGATGATTAAGAAGAAGAGTGGAGACAATGCATGACATTGTCCATTTTCTGCTCATTTCAGTTAAGTTAGGGGATTCATATGGGTCTCTGTCTTACTTGAACTCACCATATAGGCCAGGATACCTACAAAAACAAACAGTTTCCATCCTTACAAGAGCCTACCTTTTCAACATCTGTGTCCAAGATTCAGCATACAGGAGGAAATCACTGTACTGTAATCAGTATGGTCCCAAAAGAGTTTTGCTCACTTTAATGGAAATAATATTAAATCATTTTACTACTGGTTCATATTCATATTTAAAACCAGCAAAAGGTTCGGGTAAGAGAAAAATTGGAAATCCTCAAAAGTTTAATAAATTGTCACATCAAAATGGCAAAAGGAAGAATCATAAATCAGTAGGCTAGATATTGGTTCATAATATGACAATTTATCACAGTAAGTTACAAGGAAGCACAAATGGTCCCACTTGACAGTGTTACTGCTGTGTAATGGAAATCAGTACAAGTTGGTCAGACCCACCTGTCTATTTCCTGTGGCCCATTCTATCATGTCTTCAGATACATGGAGCTGTTGACCATGTGGAAAATATGGGCTATACTTTCCTATCTTCACCTTAAATCTAATGCCATGTGGGGAATTCCAAATCTGGAAAACATCATACTCTTCTTGATGTTCTTCTTTTTGGTTCATATTCACTCTGTCCCCAACAGGATTCGTGAATTGGGTCTTCTTCAGAAATGAGTTCAGCTGAAAGACAGGTAGCATTCTGTAGTGTGCGTGCCCTCCCTTGAAATATAAAAACTTTCTGATTTTTTCTTAAATGCAACATTATTGAAGGGGAGAAATATCACTGAAAGTAAATGGATAAATAAGATTATCATAATGTTCCTAGAATTTTATTTCCCTCAGATGAGACTGCCAAACACAGACACATACATGCAGACACCAAAGAGAGGTATGCAATACATTCACAAACACAAGAGACAGAGACTCAACATACATCCAAAGATTTACACAAAATACAGCCCCTAACTTATTTGCACACACACACACACACACACACACACACACACACACACACACACCTCTAATACTTATGCATATGCAGGAAAACAGACAAGCATATTCATCCAAACATACATACAGAAACACAGGAAACGCATACACAAGAACACACTTGTACATAATGCATACAGGGAAAAGCACACAGATGCAAACACCAAGAGAGAAACATTGAAAAAAGAGAAAAAAATTGTGCCCAAATCAAAAGACCCTGGGGATCCTGTCTTAGAGATCAAGCCCATCCAGAGACTGCTAGCATCCTAGTCCCTTTCTCCAGCCTAAGGACTAGTTAGGCAGGGCTCTTTTTCTGTCCCACCTTCTGCTGCCCTGCTCGGAGCCATTTGAGGCCTGGGGACTGCTCATTGGAGATCTCATCCCAGAGGTCCAGTCTACACAGAGACTGCTAAGGCCCCGGTACTAATCCCTCCTCCACTCACAGGAAGAGGAGAGCTGCCAGAGTATTGGACCTGCTTCCACCCACTGGAAGGGTACCCACCAGGAGAGGAAGATACTCATCCATCTTGCATCCACTAGAACAGGGGATGGGAAGAAGACAATATAAAAACATATTCAACAACAGAAAAGCCAATATGACACCACCAAGGTCTAGGGAACCTACACCAGAAAGACCTGAACATCCTAACATAGATGAAGCAGAAGAGAATGACCTTAAAAACAACTTCATGAAAATGATAGAGGCCCTCAAAGAGGATATGAGAAAATCCCTTAAAGAAATGGAAGAAAAAAAAAACAAAAAATACAAGAAATCAACAAATCTCTTAAAGAAAGCCAAGAAAATACAATCAAACATATGAAGGAAACAATTCAAACAGATCAAGACCTGAAAACTGAAATAGAAACAATAAAGAAAACACAAACTGAGGGAATGCTGGAAAGAGAACAGCTGAGTAAAGAATCAGGAACTACTCAGTGTGGCTGGACAAGGACTTTGGGTGTCAGAAGCGATTCTATTCCTGGGGCCAAATTGCATGGGAAGGTTGTGCTCCAGGGCCACATGCAAGTGGCCAAAGTCCTACCTCACAGGCAGTGTGGGCAGAGGTGGTATGTAGGGTGCTGGCACGGGACCTATGTTGATGGAGAAGTTGTTGAACCCAGGCCACACAGGTGGCAGGGGAAAGGTGGGAGCACCATGACAAAGGGTGGCATCTGTGGGTGCAGGTTCTTTGGGACAGGCCATGGCAGTCCTCCCATGTGCTGTTCTTTCTTGGCTGTCTTCTCCAGTGGAAGGCCTAAGATTTGAGTTGTTCTCTCCATTCTTCCTTCTCTGTTCCTCTTCAGCCTCCTTTTAGGTTTTTTCAATCAGCTTTTCATCATCTTCATTGGGGTCTCTCCAGAGGGAGCACCTGGAACATTCCTGGCAAGAGGCTCCTGGAAAGTGAGGATTCTGGCAGAAATGGTCACAGCCGTTGATAGAAACTTGACAGACATAGCACATCTGAGCACCATAGCAGCAAGACATGTAGTTGCATCCTTCAAATTTGATGAGGCCAGTCCCACACTGGTGGCATTTTCTAATGTGAGCAGCAGTCATTTTTTTTCTTGATTGGATGTCCGGTACTTGATGTCATCTTTTTCGGCCACCTCTTCACAGGTGAGGCCGTTATGCTCTTTCCAGAGTCCCTGACACTTCCTACAGGTCTCCTTCTGGCAGCCAGGATTAGGGCAGCTGAACCTCTTCACATCCCTGTCCAACAGAGCAGGGAAGCTACAGGAAGGGCACCTGACGAGCTTATCACCACAGGCTGCAGTGACTTCTTCAGCTTTCTGTTCATAGTATTTGCACAGAATGGTCTGGGGGATCACCTTCTCCAGTTCACTGGTTGGGAAGGAACATGTGCAACTGCCCTCCATGCAGCAGAGTTCTGACTTTCCTTACCCGAACACTGCCTCTCCCTGGTGGCACTGAAAGATGTTCAATTGAATGACCTCCTCTTTGTTGTTCCCCTCTGCCATTTTCAAATTCGCTGGTGATTGGCAGGAATTCCTGTCTTCACCAGATTGCTGCTGCTGTTTGAAACTGACCTCCATGCTTTAAAGTTAGAATTCAACAACAAAACAAATTTCAGAAACCCTATAAACTCACTTCCTGAGCCTCCCCCTGGACAAGAGTGGACCTGCCCAGACCGGAAGGCCCAACCTGAGTCTGGACGTACCTCACTTTTGGTTTCCCCTCTGCTCTCTGCCCTCTGCCCTCTGCCTGCTGCCTGAGAGAGGGAGAGATCCCACCTGCACCCACTAGAAGAAGATGGGAAGACGACAGAATAAGAACACACTCAAAAGCATAAAGACCAATATGACACCACCAGAATCTAGGGACACATCTCAACTTCAAAGACAGACTGTACCTCAGAGTAAAGGGTTGGGAAAAGATTTTCCAATTAGATGGGCCCAAGAAACAAGCTGGTAGCTACCTTAATATCTAACAAATTAGACTTCAAACTAAAATCAATCAAAAGAGAAGAAGAAGGACATTTTGTACTCATCACAGGAAAAGTCCATCGAGATGAAGTCTCAATCCTGAACACTTATGCCCCAAATACAAAGGCACCCAAATTTGTAAAAGAAACATTACTAAAGCGCAAATCACACATAAAACCTCACACACTGATAGGTAGGATTTTAGTTGGGGGGTGGTAGAGGAGGAAGGGAGGGAGAAGGGAACTGGGATCATCATGTAATTCAATCTTGTTTGTAACTCAAATATATAAAAATAAAAAAATACTTAAACAAAAGAACAAACAGAAGTTATGACTTAATTGGGTTTAACAGATATCTATAGAACATTCCATCACAAACACAAAGTATACCTTCTTCTCAGCACCACATAGAACCTTCTCTAAAATTGACCACATACTTGGTAAGGTAGCAAACCTACACAGATACAAAAAAATCGGAATAACCACCTGTATCTTATCAGACCACCATACTTAAAAGTTAGAATTCAACAACAACACAAATTGCAGAAACCCTACAAACTCATGGAAATTGAATAGTGCTTAATTGTACCATTATTGGGTCAAGGAAGAAATAAAAAAAAAGAAGTGAAAGACTTCCTAGAATTTAATGAGAATGAAGACACAACATGCCCAAACCTATGGGACACTTTGAAAGCAGTTCTAAGAGGAACGTTTATAACACAAGTGCCCACATGAAGAAACTGGAGAATAGTAACACTAGAAAATTAAGAGCAAAACTGAAAGCTCTAGAAAAAGGAAGCAAACTCTCCCCAAAGGGGTAGACACCAGGAAATAATCAAACCGAGGGCTGAAATCAATAAAGTAGAAACTAGGAAAACACTACAATGACTCAATGAAACAAAGAGCTGGTTCTTTGAGAAAGTCAACAAAATAGACAAACCTTTATCCAAATTAACCAAAAGGCAGAGAGAGAGAGAGCATGCTAATTAAAAGAATCAGAAACAAAAAGGGGGACATAACAACGGACACTGAGGAAATCCAGAGAATCATCAGGTCATACTTTGAAAACCTATACTTCACAAAATTAAAAAAAATCTAAAGAAAATGAACAATTTTCCGAATAGATACCCCTTACTAAAATTAAATCAAGACCAGATAAGCAATTTAATTAGATCTATAATACATGATGAAATAGAAGCAGTCATCAAAGGTATCCCAACCAAAAATATCCCAAGGCCAGAATGCTTCACTGCAGAATTCTATCATAAATTCAAGAACAGTTAACACCAATTCTCCTCAAAGTATTCCACACAACAGAAGCAGAAGGGTCATTGGCAAACTCTTTCTACAAGTCTTCATACCTTGCTACCCAAGCCACAAGAAGGCACAACTAAGATAGAGAACTACAGACCAATATCCCTCATGAAAATTGATGCAAAAATACTCAATAAAATACTGGCAAATTGAATCCAAGAACACATCAGAGAAATCATCTACCATGATCAAGTAGGCTTCATCCCAGGGATGCAAGGATGGTTCAACATATGAAAATCCAACAATGTAATCCACCATATAAACAAACTGAAAAAGAAAAACCACACAATTATGAGACTAGATGCTGAAAAATCCTTCAACAAAATCTAACACCCCTTCATGATAAAGATCTTCAAGAGATCAGGGATAACAGGAACAAAATGAAACATAATAAAAGCAACATACAGCAAACCAACAGCCACTATCAAACTAAATGGATAGAAACTCAATGAGATTCCTCTAAAATCAGGAACAAAATAAGGCTGTCTACTCTCTCCATACCACTTCAGTATTGTACTTGAAGTTCTAGCTGAACAATAAGACAACAAAAAAAATCAAGGGGATACAAATTGGAAAAGAAGTGAAACTTTCACTATTTGTAAATGATATGATAGTTTAAGTGATCCAAAAAACTCTACCAGGGAACTCCTACAGCTGATAAACAACTTCTGCAAAGTGGCAGGATACAAGATTACCTCAAAAAATCAGTAGCCCTAATATAGACAGAAGATAAATGGACTGAGAAAGAAATAGAGACGCATCACACTGTACAATAGCTTCAAACAACATAAACTACCTTGTGGTAATGCTAATCAAATAATTGAAAGACCTGTATAGCAAGAACTTTGAGTCTTTAAAGAAATAAGTTAAAGATACCAGAAAATGGAAAGATCTCCCATGCTCTTAGATAGGTAGGATCAACAAAGTAAAAATGGCAATCTTGGCAAAAGCAATCAACAGATTCATTGCAATCCCCATCAAAATCCCAGCACAATTCTTCACAGACCTTGAAAGAAGAATTATCAACTTTATATGGATAAACAAAAGGCCCAGGATAGCCAAAACATCCCTGTACAATAAAGAAACTTCTGGAGTCATCACCATCCCTCACTTCAAGCTCTATTATAGAGCTATAATCCTGAAAAGAGCTTAGTATTGGCACAAAAATAGATGGGTAGACAACTGGATTCAATTTGAAAACCCTAATATGGACCCACATTCCTACAAACATCTGATTTTTGACAAAGAAGCTAAAATTATGCAATGGAAAAAAGAAAGCCTCTTCAACAAATGGTCATGGAATAACTGGATGCTGGTACATAGAAGACTGCAGACAGATCTATATCTATCGCCATGAACAAAACTTAAGTCTAAATGGATAACAAGACCTCAACATAAATCTGGCCATACTGAACCTCTTAGAAGAGAAAGTAGGTGGTACCCTTGAAGGAATTCGTAAATGAGAATTTTCCTGAACATAACACCAGTAGCACAGCCACTGAGATCTGCAATTAATAAATGAGACCTCCTGAAACTGAGAAGCTTCTATAAGGCAAAGGACACTGTCAGTTATACAAAACGGCAGCCCACAGAATGGGAAAACATATTTACCAAACCCACATCTGACAGAGTGTTGATCTACAAAATTTACAAAGAACTCAGTAAGCTAGTCTACAGAACACCAAATAATTCAATTAAAAAGTGGGGTACAGATTTAAATAGAGAACTCTCAATAGAGGAATCTAAAATGGCTGAAAGACATAAGAAAGTGCTCAATATACTTAGCCATCAGGGGAATGCCAATCAAAACACTCTGAGATACCATCTTACTCCCGTCAGAATGGCTAAAATCAGAACTACCAATGACAGTTTATGCTGGAGAGGTTGTGGAGAAAGGGGAACACTCCTCTGCTGGTGGGAGTGCCAACTTGTACAGTCACTTTGGAAATCAATATGGCGGGTCCTCAGGAAAATGGGAATCAGTCTACCACAAGATCCAGCAACTCCACTCTTAGGCATATACCCAAAAGAAGCACATTCATACAACAAGGACTTCTGTTCAACTTGTTCATAGCAGCATTATTTGTAATAGCCAGAACCTGGAAGCAGCCTAGATGTCCCTCAACTGAATAATGGATGGAGTAAAAGTGGTCCATTTACACAATGGAGTACTACTCAGTGGAAAAAACAATGGAATCTTGACATTTGGAGGCAAATGGATGAAACTAGAAGAAACCATCCTGAGTGAGGTAACCCAGTCACAAAAAGAGAAACATGGTATGTACTTAATCATACATGGATGGTAGACATAGAATAAAGGAGTACCAGACTACAATCCATACCCCCAGAGAAGCTAGGATAGGAGAAGAAACCTAAGAGGAACATACGTATTCCCCCTGAAAGGGGAAAGAGACTAGATCTCCTGAGGGAATTGGGAGCATGGGGGAGGGTAGAGGGAGTTAGGAGAAAGAGAAGGAGAGAAGAAGAGGGGAAGGGAGGACATGAGAGATGATGAAGATTGAGTCAGGGGAAGAATAGATGAGAGCAAGATATGATAATAGAGGGAGCCATTATAGGTTTAAAGAGAAATTTGGCAGTATGGAAATGTCCAGAGATCTAAAAGGTTGGCCCCAACTAGCAATCTAAGCAGTATTCAAGAGGCTACCTCAAATTCCCTTCTCTGATAATGAGGTTGATGACTACCTTATATACCATCCTACAGCCTTCATTCAGTAGCTGATGGAAGCAGAAGCAGATACTCACAGCTAAACACAGAGCTGAACACCTGAAATCCATTTGCAGAGAGGGAGGAATGATGAGCAAATGGATCAAGACCAGGCTGGAGAAACCCAGCAAAACAGTGAATTTAACAAGGGGAAGCTAATGGACCCCATATTGAAGCTGGGAAATAAGCATAGGACTGTCCCAGAACCCCTGAACATGGATGTCAGTTTGAAGGTCTGATTAATCTATGGAGCATTTAGTAGTGTATCGGTATTTATCCCTTGTACGTGAATGGCTTTTGGGAGCCAACTCCACATAGAGGGATACTCTCTCAGCCTAGACACATGGGGGAGGTATAGGTCCTGCTTCAAATGATATGACAGAGTTTGAAGATCCCCCATGAGTGCCTCACCCTCTCTGGGGAGCAGAAAGAGGTTGGCATAGGGGGTTGGCGTGTAGTAGGGGAGGAGGGGAGGGAGAGGGAACTGGGACTGACATGTAAATCAAGCTTGTTTCTAATTTAAATAAAAAATAAAAATTGTGCCCACATCAAAAGACAGACAGGCAGACACAGACACAATATAGATATACATATGTATAAGCACATAGACAGAAACAAGCAGACATCTTAACTGCCAAATGCACAAAGGAAGATACATACAGGAAAAAAAAAGACTCATCCAGAAAGACACAGATAAACTTAATATCAATTCCACAGGAAGACAGTCACTCATAAAAACATACGTATTAACATGTAAACACACACAGATGACCAGAAAAGCACAAACATGCACACATCAAGATTGAAAAACATAAGTTTATGCATAACATGCATACATAGGATAATTTGAAATAGAAAGTATATCAGAGGTCTGCTCACAGTAGGAGACACAGACTCCATATTTCATGGGGACAGCACTCATAAACGTAGCAAAGACCTCAGGAAGCACTGAATCCATGGTATCTGGGATTTTAAAAATACTCAGAAAAATTGAGGATAAAGAATAGCATCTCTCCAAAAATACTCAAAATACTGGCAAATTGAATCCAAGAACACATCAGAGAAATCATCCACCATGATCAAGTAGCTTCATCCCAGGGATGCAAGATGGTTCAACATACGAAAATCCATCCATTTAATCCACCATATAAACAGACTGAGGGAAAAAAAACACATGATCATCTCTCTAGATGCTGAAAAAGCCTTGAGAAAATTCAACACCCCTTCATGATAAAGGTCTTGGAGAGATCAGGGATAATAGGAACATACCTTAACATAATAAAAGTAATATACAGCAAGCCTACAGTCAACATCAAATTAAATGGAGAGAAACTCAATGCAATTCCTCTAAAATCAGGGACAATACAAGGCTGTCCACTCTCTCCATTTCTCTTCAGTATTGACCTGGAAGTTCTAGCTAGAGCAATAAGACAAGAAAAGGAGATCAAGGGGATACAAATAAGAAAGGAAGAAATCAAACTTTCACTATTTGCAGATGATATGATAGCCTACATAAGTGACCTGAAAAACTCTACCAGGGAACTCCTACAGATGATAAACACCTTCAGCAAAGTGGCAGGATACAAGATTAACTAAAAAACATCTGTAGCCCTCCTATTTATTGATGAGACATTGGTTGAGAAAGAAATCAGAGAAACATCACCCTTTACAATTGACACAAGCAATGTAAAATACCTTGGGGTAACACTAACCAAAAAAAAGTGGAAGACCTGTACCATTAGAATTTTGACTCTCTAAAGAAAGAAATTAAAGAAGATACCAGAAAATGGAAAGATCTCCCATGCTCTTGGATATGTAGGATCAACAAAGTAAAAATGGCAATCTTGGCAAAAGCAATGTACAGATTCAATGCAATCTCCATCAAAATCCCAACGCAATTCTTCACTGACCTGAAAGAACAATTCTCAACTTTATATGGAAAAGCAAAAGACCCAGGATAGCCAAAACAACCCTGTACAATAAAGGAACTTCAGGAGGCATCACCATCCTGACCTCAAACTCTATTACAAAGCTATAATATAGTCCTGAAAACATCTTGGTGTTGGCCCAAAAAAGGACAGGTAGAACAATGGAATAGAGTTGAAAACCCCAATATTAACCCACACACATACGAATACTTGATTTCTGACAAAGAAATAAATTTATACGATGGAATAAAGAAAGCATCTTTAACAAATGGTGCTGGCATAACTGGATGCAGGCATGTAGATGACTGCAGATAGATCCATATCTATTGCCATGCACAAAACTTAAGTCCAAATGGATCAAAGGTCTCAACATAAATCCAGCTACACTGAACCTATTAGAAGACAAAGTGGGAAATACCCTTGAATGAATTGATACAGGAGACCGCTTCCTGAACATTACACCAGTAGCACAGACACTGAAATAAACAATTGATAGATGGGAGCTTCTGAAACTGAGAAGCTTCTGTAAGGCCAAGGACACAGTAAGACAAAACGGCAGCCCACATACTGGGAAAAGATATTCACCAACCCCACATCTGACAGACGGCTGATCTCCAAAATATACAAAGAACTCAAGAAGCTAGTCTCCAAAACACCAAACAATCCAATTAAAAAGTGGGGGCACAGAACTAAATAGACAATTCTCAATAGAGGACTCTAAAATGGCTGAAAAGCACATAAGAAAGTGTTTAACATCCTTAGCCATCAGGGAAATACAAATCAAAACAAATATGAGATGCCAGCTTACTCCTATTAGAATGGCTAAAATAAAAAACACCAATGACAGTTTATGCTGGAGAGGATGTGGAGAAAGGGGAACACTTCTCCACTGCTGGTGGGAGTGCAAACTTGTACAGCCACTTTAGAAAACAGTATGGTGACTCCTCAGGAAAATGGGAATCAATCTACCACAAGATCCAGCAATTCCACTCTTAGGCATATACCCAAAAGAAGCACATTCATACAACAAGGACATCTGTTGAATGATGTTCATAGCAGCACTACTTGTAATAGCCAGAACCTGGAAGCAGCCT
>NC_048602.1:20739582-20761705 GCF_003668045.3 Cricetulus griseus | reverse complement strand
CTGCCCGGTGCTGAGATCACCTTTGTGCAGGTTTCTCTTTACTGTATCTGTGAAGTCAATCATGGGGAAGTTGGGACTCCCTGGTGGCGGCATTTGTAGTGTCAGAAACTGCTATGGTGACTGGGCAGAGGGCGCAGTCATCAATGGCCATACCCAGGTTTGGATCCTGTGTGCTATAATCCCAACCTGCCAGGCAGAGCAAGCCCATTGTCGGATCTTGAGTTAATCGTATAACTCTTTTAACACTGATAGTTTTACACTATGTCTCTTCCATGTACATGCCAGGGTTTTCCCACCCCCTTGCGTCATTCTCAATTCCTTCTGGCAAATTCATGTTTTCATGTTAGAGGTCTCTTCAACTTGGTTAGTTTTTTTTTTTTTTTTTAATACCTCTGTTGGTTTTCTTCCATTAAGAAACAAAAAACAAAACAAAACAACTGTTGAGGGCCAGGGAGATGACTCAGTGGTTAAGAGCATTGGCTGCTTTTCCAAAGGATCCAGGTTCAATTCCCAGCCCCCAGATGGTAGCTCATAACTGTCTGTAACTCCAGTTCCAGGGGAGCTGACACCCTCTTCTGTCTCCCTGAACACCAGGCACATGGTACATGATACTCATATAGGCAAAATATCTATCTATCTATCTATCTATCTATCTATCTATCTATCTATCTTAAAATTAATTTAAAAACTGTTCATTTTAATCAAATAAATTGAAGCAATAACAGGTAGTATAAAGCTTTTGTAATTGGTTGGTTACATAAGTGATAAAGTTCTGCCTCCAAATAGGTACTGATATCTCCTCTTGAATTCTCTTGGTTTATATTTTAAGTTTTAATTAAGAAATACTGATATTTAACCATTGCATAGGTTTAATTGCTCACCACGACCCCCTCATTACCCTCTTCTGCCATCCCTGGTTAGACATGTTTTCTTCCCTGTTGTCCTCCTCATATTTCATTTACGATTTTGGGCAGGTTGGGACCAGGTAGCCAGACTATCATGTGTTCATAACTCCAACTGCCATGCCATATGGCAAGAGAGATTTTTACACATCCACTCCCCATCCTTCAGTTCCTCCAGTCTTTGGCTTTCTCTTCTGTGATGCTCCCTGTGATTGAGATTTGGGGATATGGAATTCCCATCAGAGCCTGCGCTGTAAGCAGTCAATTGTTCTCAGAATTCGGTGAGGTAGGTGTCTCTGAAAGAACTGTTGCCCATTGAAAACAGAGTGTCTTTGGCCCAGGCTGAAAGTAGCACCGGGCTATGGGTTTGTAAACAGAACCATTTAAAGGCAGTATAAGTATTTGTACATGTAGCAAAATGTCAGTATTTGATTCCCTCCTAGGCCCTGTGACAGTCCTCATCATTGGCTTTTAGCCAGGTTTCCATCCACGTGTTTCCGGCTGTGGAACCAGCCTCGGTTAGAACCAGAAACCTTCTCTTACCCACAGAATCATCTTGCCCTGCGGCACCAATGGGCATGCCTTGCCTGGCAGGTTGGGATTATGGCACACAGGATCCAAGTCTGGGTATAGCCATTGATAACTCCGCCTCCCTGCCCCAGCCTGCATAGCAATTTCTGACACTATGAATGCTACTACCAGAGAGTCTAAGATATTTAGCAGCGAATGGTCTGCTGACTTCTCAGCATCTTGTTGGTATGTACAAAAACCAAGAGGTGTTGTATATAGATTATGTAGCTTAGTAAAAGGGCTGTCAGACCCGAGCTTTCTCATGAGTGTTTATGGCCTTCGGATCACAGAGTTCTGTTTTTTTTCTGTAGGAGGTCCATTTGCTTTTTGACTCTCCCTTTAAATTTTTCTGTGTTTCTTAAACTGTGTATCCAGTGATGCATGGTGTTGAGTTAGTTTGAAGAGAGGGGACACTCTTCTCTTTCCTGATTACAGTGGAACGACTCCATTGTCCTTCTTTGGTAGTGTTAGGTGTCGGTTTGTCTCACTGTCTTTATTATGTTGAGGTATGCTCCTTCTGTTCTGAGATGCGCGAGAGCTTTCATACTGAGCAAATGTGATATTTTGCTTCGGGTCTTTCATGGATCTGTTTACGAGGTCATGTGTGTCCTCTCACAGAGTCTACAAGTGTGGTGTGTTACATTGATTAGTTTGCAGGTGTTCAAACAGTCTTGTATCCTTGGCATTAAGTCAGCTTGCATTCTGTTTCCCTGTAATTTAGAGCCAGTCTCTGTGTCTATGGCAATCCTGGCATCTGGTTGTGATTTTTTCTTTTTTCTGTTTGCATGTATTTGTTTGGGCTCATTGCTTTGTGTGTCAAGTTAAAGCCAGCTTTGTATGGTCACTTCCGGAGTTCCTTTTCTGTGTGTTTTGTGCAATTTTCTTCTTTTGGCATTAATACGAGGTTTGAATAAAGGAAAAGAGAGTTCCCTGCTGAATCTGTCCAGTCCTGAGACACTGCCTCTGACTGCTTCAGTCTCAGCACTGCTTAATGCCTTTTCTAGGTTTATGACGCAAAAATGTTAAATTTGTTCAGTTGTTTCTAGGTACTTACCCTCTTCTTCTTGAATTCTGATTTATTTACCTATGACTTTCTCCACCACTCCATGGCATACACTGCAATACCCCATTTCAACTCTAATCCTAGGACTTGGGGCTTCACTCTTTTAGTTTGGATAAGGGGGACATTGCTTGGTCAGTAGTTTTGCCTCTTCGCAGAAGCAAGTCTGTCCTATCCCCTTGACTCACTGTATTAAGTCTCTAGTTCATTGATTTCTACACAACCTTTTTTTTTTTGGTTTTTCCAGACAGGGTTACTCTGTGGCTTTGGAGGCTGTCCTGGAACTAGCTCTTGTAGACCAGGCTGGTCTCGAACTCACAGAGATCCGCCTGCCTCTGCCTCCCGAGTGCTGGGATTAAAGGCGTGCGCCACCAACGCCCGACTTTTCTCGATACTTCTGAGGTGCCTTTTTCACTCACTTCAGTGTGACCGTCTTTTATGACCGCGTACTCACCTGGTCACTGTAAGAAATCGTCCTCGGTGCTCCAGGAATTTTGTACCCCCTTTCCCTTGATTTAAGTCTCCACGGTAGCTAATCAAGAAATAGTAAACAAGGGACTGCAGAGGTGGCTCAGCAGTTAAGAACCTTGTTGCTGCCAAAGCAGGGGTCTCTAAAGATGCCATTGTTCCAGGCCCAGCCCCGGGGACCTTCTGTCATGGGCTCGGCCACAGTGCTTCACAGCTGCATGGGACAGAGCCTGTTGTACCAAGGAAACTGTGACCACTTTGGTGGATGGAATCTAATGACGTAGGTCTGGGAGGAAGCCCAACATGTAGGTCTCTGATAACAGACATTTGCTGTGCTCTTCTGGAGTGGCAATGGAGTTTGAAATGGAGTATTTCTTAGCACTTCTGATGGGCCTTCAACCAAGGGGCAGCTCCTGCTGCTTACTGACCTGGTGCCCTGGGCCTCATGGCTCTGTCGCCGGAGGACATCAAGGGGCAGCTCTGGGCTGGGCAGTGTGCCTAGACTGTGTTGGGAAGCACAGTGTGCATGGTCTAGCATTGTTTGTGACAGGGTTGTATTAATTTTAACTTTTTTATTTCTGGCATTTGGATGTGCAATGTCAAGAAGAGTTCCAGTCTTTGTTCCTAAGACAGAAACTCAGAGAAAAGCAACAGTGACGATGGCTGCTTCTTCAGTAACTGCTCCCCAGGTAAATTTCATGTCCATAATTCTTTTTTTAATTTTAATTTTTATTTATTATGTATACAGCGTTCTGTTTGCATATTTGCCTGCACACCAGGAGAGGGCACCAGATCTCATGATAGGTGGTTGTGAGCCACCATGTGGGTGTTGGGAATTGAACTCAGGACCTGTGGAAGAGCAACCAGTGCTCTCAACCTCTGAGCCATCCCTCCAGCCCCCATAATTCTTTGAAAAAGTTTTTTTTTTTTGAAACCATGCAAGCTTTTAATTCCCTGCCTCTGGTAAACCTATCTAAAGTGTTTATTCCCTATCATTTTTTTCTTCTCTGATAATTGAGATTAAACCTTTAAATTTTGTCATCGACACAGCTCAGCTTTGTCCGACGGTATCCTCCCTTGATTATTACAGTGAGGACCTATATTTTCCATGCTCTTAAGACCTGCAGTTCTGAAAGATTCCATTGTGAATGGTGGTCAAAGAAATATATTGATGTCCATTTCCTATGGAGGATGGATTTGGGCCTTTTGGTGAGGAGTAAAGGTCTCATGGGTCATATACATTCCATTTCAGGAATGATAAGGTTTCCAGAACCTTCTTGTGAAAGTATCCCTAGAAACACATGGATCTTTTGGCCTATATCACTGAGCTCTTTATGGAAAAGTAGAACTAGAAGAGACTCAGAGTCTTGAACCGTAGTTCAGCATCCTAGAGAGTAGAGCTGACGGATGGAATTTGTGCCTTGCTCTTGCCATAAAACTGACTTTTCTGAGAGGAGATGCAGATTGCAGTGTAGTGGATTTTGTTTTAGTTTTCAGACAAGGCATAAGCAGTTCCGTCCCCACCCCTATATTATTTTAAAAAAAATTAAATTAGAAGAATTCAATGAAAATGAAGACACAACATACCCAAACTTATGGAACACTTTGAAAGCAGTACTAAGAGGAAAGTTCATAGCTCTAAGTGCTCACATGAAGAAACTAGAGAATAGTCACACTAGAGAGTTGACATCACAGCTGAAAGCTTCTAGAACAAATGGAAGCAAATTCACCCCAGAGGAGTAGACACCAGGAAATAATCAAACTGAGGACAGAAATCAATAAAGTTGAAACAAAGAAAACAATTCAAAGAATCAATGTTACAAAGAGTTGGTTCTAGGAGAAAGTCAACAAGATAGACAAACAAAATCAGAAATGAAAAGGGGGACATAACAACGGACACTGAGGAAATCCAGAGAATCTTCAGGTCACACTTTGAAAACCTGTACTCCACAAAATTGGAAAATTTAAAGGAAATGGACAATTTTCTGGACAGATATCACTTACCAAAATTGAATCAAGGACAAATAAGCAACTTAAACAGACCTATAACCTCTAAGGAAATAGAAGCAGTCATCAAAAGTCTCCTAACCAAAAAAGCCCAGGGCCAGATGGTTTCAGTGCAGAATTCTACCAGAAATTCAAAGAAGAGCTAACACCAGTACTCCTCAAATTGTTCCACACAATAGAAACAGAAGGTTCGTTGCCAAACTCTTTTTATTTAAATTAGAAACAAGATTGTTTTACAAGTCAATACCAGTTCCCTCTCCCTCCCCTCCTCCCCTACCCCCACCCCAACTAATGCCCTACCTATCCTATACCCTTTCTGCTCCCCAGGGAGGGTGATGCCTTCCATAGGGGGGTCTTCAGAGTCTGTCATATCCTTTGGGATAGGGCCTAGGCCCTCCCCTATGTGTCTTGGCTCAGGGAGTATTCCTCTATGTGGAATGGGCTCCCAAAGTCCATTCTTATCCTAGGGATAAGTACTGATTTACTACAAGAGTCCCCATAGATTTCTGAGGTCTCCTCACTGACACCCACGTTCATGGGGTCTGGATCAGTCTCATGCTGATTTCCCAGCTATCAGTCTGGAGACCAAGATCTCCCCCTTGTTCTGGTCAGTTGTTTCTGTGGGTTTCACCAGCCTGGTCTTGACGCCTTTGCTCATCACTCCTTCTCTGCAACTGGATTCCAGTTCAGTGTTTAGCTCCCCACCTCTATATTATATTAGTAAGAATTTTCTAGATGTATTGACTTGGTGCTGTACATAAGCCATCAATTTTCAAGCATAAACAAATATTCCCCCTTTTCTTTCTTTCTTTTTTTTTTGAGACAAGTTTTCTCTGTGTAGCTTGGAACTTGTCCTCGCACCCGCTCTGTAGGCTAACAAATGTCCTTCTTAATGATTTGCTCTCTTCTTTGGGCAGACAAAGGCTCTCCCCGCCCATATGTTTCCTTTCCCTGTAGCTATGTATGGCATTGGTAGAGATTCTGTAAAGAGGTGACCATGGACACCTTCTTTTTTCTTACATTAAAGAAGTCTTTATTCAGCCGGGTGTTGGTGGCACATGCTTTTAATTCCAGCACTCAGGAGGCAGAGGCAGGTGGATCTCTGTGAGTTTGAGGCCAGCCTGGTCTACAGAGCGAGTGCCAGGACAACCTCCAAAGCAGTACAGACAAACCCTGTCTCGAAAAAACAAACAAACAAAAATCCCCCCACACAGAAAATAAGTCTTTATTCAGTATATGACTTACAGAACATGTTCAAATACAAAAGAATAGAGTTGAAGCCTGGCAGGGATGGTGCACGCCTTTAATCCCAGCACTTGGGAGGCAGAGGCAGGTGGATCTTGGTGAGTTCGAGGCCAGTCTGGATTACAGAGCAAGTTCCAAGACAACTAGGGCTGCATAGAGAAACCCTGCCTTGAAAAAAACCAAGAAAATAGAGTTGAGTTTATAAGATTCAAATTTTGAGTTGAGTCAGTGCTACGAGCAAAAATATACTCAACGTTAATGAAGAGTTGGCATCATTCTCACACAACTGTGGCTCACAGAAAATCTTTCCACTTCATCAGAATGCATTGTCACACAGGACATGCATTTATACATATTTTTCTAGCTATTGTGTAGTGAACCCCCCCATAGGGAATTTCTGAAATTGTAACTTATCTCTGTTGGTTTTGTTGACTTTTAGAAAAATGTAGAAAGTGTTAATAGTGTCTAATGCTGATTTTTCTATTTACTTGATCGTAGTGAAAATATTCTCATTACAATAACCTCACAAAGTACTTGAGCCTATGTGTTGTTTGGAGTGTTGAATGCCTGCACTGATATGACCCTCCTTACTGTTTAAAGAAACCACTCTTGTAATTCATCCATGAATTCTGCATTCCATATTCTACCTCTTTGTTCTAGAAAGGCTACTGCATTGCATTTAGGCCTCAGGATCTCCACCGAACATGTTAGAATAGAGTCAGGTGAGGCCCAGCCGTGGACAGGATTGATACAGTGTCCACATTAAGCAAGGTCGACATTTGTGTAATTTGGAAGCACAGTTTTGCACATAACTTTTCCATTTATGATGAAGCAATGTGATCCTGTTTGAATTCAACATTGCCTTCATAAAGATACATTCGGCTCCTAGACCTCAAAGGTGTATCTTACATTCCTTCAGAATTTGCTGATTGTGGGTCTATTATGCCATCCTGTTTTCAAAGAGATAGAAAACACGATATTGATTTTGACTATTCTAGAATGTGTCTTTTACTAAGATTCACTTTCACTTTTATGTGTCTGTATATATTTGCCTGAATGTTTCCATGAGTAATATTTGTACTTCTGTCCCATAGAGTTCACAAGACAGCATTGAATTGAACTGGAGTTATAATCTATTATGTGGTTGCTGGGAACCAAACTTGGGTCCTCTAGAAGAGCCACCAGTGCTCTTATCTTCTGAACTATCTCTGAAACATTTTTAGAAAGCTTTTATCTTTGAATAATGTTATGCCTTATCTATATCATGAAAGTGTCTTTAATTGCTTAAGTCTCTTTTACCTGGCAAAGTATTTTGTCCCCCAGCACATGGTAAATGTGTAATTTTCCATTACAGGGTCTGTTGACATTCAGGAATGTGTCTGTGGACTTTTCCCAGGAGGAGTGGGAATGTCTAGACTCCTCTCAGAGGGCTTTGTACATGGATGTCATGTGGGAGAATTACAGCAATCTAGTTTTTGTAGGTAAGAATGCTTTTCTTGTACAATTCCTGACTCTTTCTTTGCATGTACTTACTTTGTAGGTATGTGAACTTTCTGATCTGTCTAGAGACTGCCAGGAATAATGGAAATTCAGATAATAATACTTATAACTTTACATTTTCAGTGTTCTCTGCAAGAGCAGCCAATGCTATTACACTGTAAATCTCTCCAACCCCCTTACCTATGTTTTAATCCTAAGTTCAGAGTTCAAAGAAATTGAATGTTCAAAGCAAGGAGATGCATTGTGGCTCATATAGGTGTTGGATATTAAGATTTTTACTGTTGGATTAAGATATCCCTTATAGCTGGGCATTAGTGGCGCACGCCTTTAATCCCAGCACTCAGGAGGCAGAGGGAGGTGGATCTCTGTGAGTTTGAGGCCATCCTGGTCTCCAGATTGAGTGCCAGGATAGGCTCCGAAGCTACACAGAGAAACCCTGTCTCGAAAAACCAAAAAAAAAAAAAAAAATCCCCTTATTTCTGATTTCAAAAAAAATGAAGAGATTTTAAAATAGAGAAAGAGCTGTTGGTGGTGGCATGTTGTAGTCTTTGTTGTTGCTATTCTGAGATATGGTCTCTAGTCCTGGCACAGTGTGATTTTAATCCTATCACTGGGGAGGCTGAAACAAGTGGATCAGGTGAGTTCCAGGCCAACATGTGTTATATAGTGAGTTCCCAGTCAATGAAGGCTACACAGTGTGATTCTCTGAAAAATAAAAGCAAGAAAAAAGAGAAGCATTCTACAAAGGATTAGTAAGAGAGCTCCTTCCTCAAAGTACATTTTTGCTCCATCACCTGTTTGTTCAAACTTCTGCAAAGTGTGAGGACTGGATCAGAATGAAAAGACTATTATTGGTCCTTGTGGGTTGATGGAGATGCGAGTGGAGGTTCTTCTGAGCATCCATTTAATGATAGTGAAACACAAAAGGCCTCCAGGGAAAGTTCTATTCCTCTGATTTGCTAACTTGTTTGTCTTAGAGAACTTCAGGGTGCATCACTTATTGAATCTGTTTCATCAAGCATCAATCCTTATTATCCCCAATTATGCTCATTTTCCAGAGAACCATTGCATATGTGGTAAAAATGAGATTGTCTTGAATCAAGGCTCAAAGCACATTGTCCATGAGGATGTGAAGACCCAAGAGAAGTCTCACAGTTGTCATGAGCTTGGCAAAACAATTCATGAATCCTCCCAATGTATACCTTATAACACAAGTGGTACTACGGAAAACTGCCAGGGCTACAGAAGTGGTAACCACAGGGATGCTTCTACTGACTCATCAAACCTAAGGAGACATGGAAGTGGGAACACTGGAGAAGAACAGTACAAATACAAAGATTATGGGGAGTGTTTAAATATGTGTTCCACCATTAGCCAGTCTCCACAAATACACGCTGGAAAGGAAGAACACAAAAATGCAGAATATGATGAGCTTTTTGATTCTAAACGTGAGCTTACAATGAAACTGATCCGTAATGGAAAGAAACGGCCCCAATGCAGGAAGTGTGGAAAATGCTTCAGGACCCATTTGAGCCTCAGTAGACATCAGAGAGCTCATCCTGCAGAGAAACCCTGCAAGTTCAAAGAATGTGATAAGTCCTCTTTGCTTTTGTCACACCGCAAAGTACAGAAAACCCATTATAGAGGAAAACCCTCCAAATGCACAGAATGTGGCAAGTGCTTTTATCATTCATCAGGCTTTAAAAGTTGCAGAATCCACACTGGAGAGGAGAGTTACAAATGTAAGAATTGTAGAAAATCTTTTATCTGTTGCTCGGGTCTTAGAAAACAGCAGAAACTTCGTGTAAGCCAGAGGCCTTATAAATGTAAACAGTGTAGTAAGTCCTTCTATACATTGTCACACCTTGAATACCATTACAGAAGGCACAGTGGAGAAAAACTTTACAAATGTAATGAGTGTGGCAAATCCCTTTCTACCTCCTCAAGTCTTAAAAAACATCAGAGAATTCACACAGGAGAGAAAATTTACAGATGTAGTGAATGTGGGAAATCCTTCACCTTTCGCACGTCTCTCAGACTGCATCAAAGGATTCACACCGGAGAGAAACCTTACAAGTGCAATGAATGTGGCAAGTGCTTTATCCAGAAAGTCAACCTTAGAACGCACCAGACAATCCATTCAGGAGAGAAACCGTACAAATGCAGCGAGTGTGGAAAGTCCTTTACTGTTGGCTCTGGTCTGAGAAGACATCAGACAGTTCATACTGGAGAGAAACCTTACAAGTGTGGCAAATGCGGGAAGTCCTTTCCCATTGTCTCAGGCCTCAGAAATCATCAGAAAATTCACACTGGAGAGAAACCTCACAAATGCAGCGAGTGTGAGAAATGCTTCATCTGGAAAGCTGATCTTCGAACTCATCAGAAAGTCCACACAGGAGAGAAACCTTACAGATGCAGTGAGTGCGGGAAATCCTTTACCACTGGCTCAGGTCTTCGGAGACATGAGAGAATTCATACGGGAGAGAGACCGTACAAATGCACCGAGTGTGACAAATACTTTGTCCAGAAAACCAACCTTAGAAGGCATCAGAGAATTCATACAGGAGAGAAACCTTACCACTGCAGTGAATGCGGGAAGTCCTTTAACACTGACTCATATCTCAGAATACATCAGAAAATCCATACTGGAGAGAGACCGTACAAATGTGGTGAATGTGACAAATACTTTATCCAGAAAGCCAAGCTTCGAATACATCAGAAAATTCACACGGGAGAGAAACCTTTCAACTGCAGTGAATGTGACAAATGCTTTATCCAGAAAGGCAATCTGATAAGTCATCAGAGAATTCACACAGGAGAGAAACCTTACAAATGTAGTGGATGTGACAAGTCCTTCACCATTGGCTCAGTTCTTAGAAAACATGAGAAAACTCATACTGGAAGAAACACACTAATCCTTTATCCAGGAAGCCAGGTTTAGAACTCATCAATGAATTAATACAGGAGAGAACCGTATCAATGTAGTGTATATAGCAAAGTCTTTACTACCTCTCAGGTCTAAGAAATCATGAGAAAATTCAAACTGGAGATCAGAGTTTCCAAATTAAATAATGTGGCCTATGCTTTATCCAAACTCTGCCCTCTGTAGACCAATGCAGGCTCCACACTAGAGAATCATTATGAGCACGAGAAACTTGTGAAAGCCTGTAAGTCATGTTCAAATCTCAGAAAAAACGTCAAGCCTTTACACCAAGGAATAATTCCGGAAATGTGACATTGTAGGAAAAATTTTCATTCAAACATTTTACTTTTTCCGCCCTCCAATACTTCATAATGAAAACAAAATGGAGAAGCCTGAAGACTGTGAGTTGTGTAGCAGTTTTCTGGAGCCTGAAGCATTCCATCATCCAGGGAAGCTGATTAAGACAGGAAATGAATCATTCAAAATAGCTTCAAGAATTTACTGAAACTGACAGGATTCACTATGCTTATTACTACCATTGAAGAAACCTGTATTGGTCTTGCTGCTTAGAAGAGGCTTTGATGAATTGAGCCAATAAGGTATGATGCCCTTAACACATAGATATGCCTGCAGGTGTGTATGCTGTGGGTGGTCAGTGTTCAAATGCTCTATTTCATGCTGACTTGTAGTTTCATGATGGCAACTGTCCTTGAGTAACTTTTGCTCTTGTAAGCAACTCCAGTTGCTATTTATGTAAGTAACCCCAATAAAGCTCATTATTTCAACAAGATGGATTTCAGTGGCAAGTGTGGTGATATCTTGCTTGTACAAATAAAGTCTGCCTGGGGGTCAGAGAATGGAGCTTGCCACTAGCTAACCACAGGGGTCCGGAGGTCTGTGTGGACAGACAGGAAGTGAGATAGCTGGGCAGAAACAGGTTGTAAGCGGGGAGAAATAGGACACTGAAGGTGTGCTGTGGCTTGCTCCTTCTCTCTGGTCTCTCAGCAATTCCCTCTATATCTGATTCTGGCTTTTTATTATCTAGACCAATTAAGAGCTCCATTTACAGGCAAGTATACTTGGTTCTGTGGTCAGTTCCCATTTTGCCTGAGTAGGTGCATATGAATGTTACGTCTCCTCAGGAAAAGTGTCTCATGCCACATGGGCTGAACTCACCAATTGTTCCTCCAAGCTTGTACACCAGGAAAATCAATGTTAGAGATGAAGCATTTGAATCAACTAAGAAAGGGAAGAGTGATTATACTAACTGCTTCAGGCTTACTAGTACAGTAAGTAGTATGTGGTCCCATGGAATGGGCTGGACACAGACAGAATGTAGAGGCTTAGTGAGCCGAAGAAAGAAGAAGACTTCCTTGCATTCATGCAAGAGAGTGAGAGGTCTTCAGTGGGACAAATGAAACTATGGGTATAAGTCTTTGTTACTAACAGACATCCTCTAGACTGGGCTTTGTCTGTGCATGGCTCTGAAATCATGCTTTGACTCCGTGATTCAGTCAAACTGACGTGACCCTCAGAACCCTGATCTCCATGGGTAAAAAACGGAATGCCACTGGGCCATCCTCATGTCCTGTTGGACCTTAGAAATTCCAATCTACAAGCCTCAACAAATGAGTTAAATTCCTTTCGTTACATCCTTTCCACAGTGCTGATATGCAGACATCAGAAAACTCAATATTATATAAAACTAAAGAAAACGATTTAATAAAGACTTGTGTTCTGCTTAATTTCATGTGTGAGTCCATCCATACAGATATCGAGAGACTATGGAGCTTGAAAGAGATGAGCTATGTGGGAGAAGAGATGCACATGCTCATATATACAGCCTAGAAATCCCCAAGGTTGTGCTGGAAGATCATTTTGAAGGACTGTAAAGGAGGGGTAAGTGTTTAGTCCAATTGCAAAGTACTATATTAGAGTATTGATACTAAAAACAGCAAGACTCAAAAGTTTTAGACCATAGACAAGGTAGCATGTTACAGTGAACAAAACCATATCACTATCATGGGTTTCAGTACAAAAGGATAGTTATATTCAACTATATTCAACTGAGAACATTGTCAGTACTGGAGTTTGTAGAAATGTGAACTAAAATGGTTAGTGCAATCTTGAGTAAATTTAGGCTCTTGTTGGCAAATAATAATTTGTATCAGTTACTTCTTTATGTGGGGCGATTAATCAGAGACTGGATACAGTGGAAACTTAGGCTTCTAGACTGGTCCTTAGCAATCTGGTGACTGCAACCAGCTGGACAGACTCTTGGGATGCCAATTTTAAGTGTTCTGTGGATCAAGGCTTCTCTGCTTGGTGACATTAGGTGATTATTCCACCTACTTTATCACCGATACCCAGCGGTAAATTTGTAAACTTGTGCACAAGGAAGATTCCTCACTTTGTATCCCTCACACAGTATCGTTTTCTTCGTTCTGTACTCATTTTATAAGCACAGTTCTGGTGTACGCCAGCAGCAACATGTGGAGAGGCTGGGTGGAGCAGCAGGTCCAGGGCAGCCTGACAGCTGGAGCTACACTGAAGGTAGCCTGGAGAGAGTTGGACGGATAGATACCATTGTGGCTGTGGCTGTGATCAGATCCCTGTGGCTGTCATCTGAAGAGTGATGGAGACATGAAGTTGACGGCATGTGGGCCTGGAAAGTTCAGCAGAATTTGTGCAAGTGCATGGTGAGATCTACATTATAGGAGCCGTGTTACCTGAACCATGGCATGAAGGTCTGGAAAACCCAGTTTTCCCAGAGGGACCTCTAGGGGATACGTTGTTCAGAACCAAATAGAGGACACAGATGGCATCTCTGTATCTTATATGGAGAGGAAAACTCCCCTCGGCTGCAGGACACCCTGTGCAGCTTTTGGGAGAGTTATCAGCAATGCTCTGGGGGAAACTGCCACCCAGTGGAGCCTCAGGGCTAGGAAACAGGCATTGTGAACCTATCCAGGGGTTTCAGTACTTTTTCTGCCGCTGTGCAGGAGGACACTGGCTCTCAAATTCTGTTGTGGATGACTACCATCATCTGGGAAGTTTAGATTGTGTGTACTTGGGTTTATAGGGATTCTTTTCATTAATCCTACCGTTGCAAGCATAGTCACACAAGAGTAACCTGGCAGGGCATTTGTATTACCTCTTGTTTGCAGACAAGGTTGTCATGCTATTGGGGTGATCACAATGGTCCTGGAATTTAAATTCATCCATGATTTTTGACTCACCGTTTCTACCACTTGCCTATGCAAGAGAGTGGCATTTGCTCCTGGGACTGGTATCCCAAGAGCTGTTTAGAAATTGGTCCCTAGAGGAACCAGTACAGATTTGATTGAATATGAAAATATACTTTACAGAACCCCACACTAATGGTTGAAGACATGAACATTTGCTAAGGACATTTTTTTACTCATTAGTTCTGTGAGACATGCACTCTAGTATGTAAATACAGTATTCAAACACGTGTCTTCATTAAAAACTCCTATGGTACCTTCTCAGTGGTACACCTTAGAGTGTGGAAAAGTGCACTGTGTGTGTGCTGTGGGTGAATAATATCAGGCCACACTATTTTTTTTTGTTGTTGTTGTTTTTTCGAGATAGGGTTTCTCTGTGGCTTTGGAGGCTGACCTGGAACTATCTCTTGTAGACCTGGCTGGTCTCGAACTCACAGAGATCCACCTGCCTCTGCCTCCCGAGTGCTGGGATTACAGGCATGCGCCACCACCGCCCGGCCTCAGGCCACACTATTTTTACAGTTATAAAATGCACTACAGACAAGGACAAAATTGGAAAATATGTTTTAAATAATTCTGATCATTTAAATGTATGAGAAAAAAAGACTCCAATTATCTTTTTGTCCAACAAAAAGCAGCTTTTCCCTGTAGGCATGGATAAAATGGTTTGATATTGTTTGGTTTTTGCTTTGTTTCATTCAATAAATATGCTACTCTGTTTCTCTGTCTGGCTCAGAACTCACCATGTAAACCAAGCCTAGTCTTGCATGGGATTTGCCTGCCGCTGCCTCCTTAATGGTAGTGTTAAAGCAGTGTACCAATAGAGCTGACTCAAACACTCACTTTTAATTTCAAGATCTGATGACATTCAGTTTTATGGCTTTGCACTCCTCTCAGTAGGAATGGCAATGCCTAGATCTTGCTCAGCAAACTGTAGAGATTGGATGCTGCAGTATTACAGTAGTCTGGTTTCTGTGGCTAAGAATGGTTTTCTTTTGAGAATCTTCTGGCGAGAACTCTCTGTTTAGTTCTGTATCCAACATTTTTCAGTTGGATTATTTTGTATTTTGGTGTCTAGGAAGTGTCCAACAAAATTAATCGTTGGAAAATGCACATCAAAAAGACTCTGAGATATCATTTCACACCTGTCAGAATGGCTAAGATTAAAAAATGCTGAGGACCGCCTTTGTTGGAGTGGATGTGGAGCCAGGGAACACTCCTCAAGTGTTGGTGGAAACGCAAGCTTGTACAGCCACTTTGGAAATCAGTATGGTGGTTTCTAAGAAAATCGGGAGTCATTCTACCTCAAGACCCAGTGATACAACTCTTGGACATTTACCTAATGGACGCTCAATCATATCACAAGGACATTTGTTCAACAGTGTTCATAGCAACATTATTTGTAATAGCTAGAACCTGGAAACAAGCTAGATGCCCCTTCAAACAAAGAATGGATAAAGAAAATGTAGTACATTTACACAAAAGAGTACTACTCAGTGGTAAAAAAATGATGACCTCATGAAATTTTCAGGCAAATGGACAGAACTACAAAAAACCATGTTGAGTAACCCAGCCAGTTATACCATCATCATTTATTGAATATTTTTCCTTTTTTTTCCATCTTGTATTTTTAGTGTCTTTGTCAAAAATTAGATGTTCATAGGTGTATGGGTTAATATCGGGGTCTTTGATTCAATTCCATTGGTCTATCTGCCTGTTTTTTATGCCAATACCAAGCTGTGTCATTACTATAGCTCTATAGTAGAGCTTGAAGTCAGGGGTAGTGTTGCCTCCAGATGATCCTTTATTGTACAGGATTGTTTTGGCTATCCTGGGTTTTTTGTTTTTCCGTATGAAGTTGAGTATTGTTCTTTCAAGGTCTGTGAAGAATTGTGCTGGCATTTTGATGGGAATTGCATTGAATCTGTAGATTGCTTTTGGTAAGATTGCCATTTTTACTATGTTGTTGACTCTACTTATCCAAGAGCATGGGCAATCTTTCCATTTTCTGATATATTCTTTAATTTCTTTCTTTAAAGACTTGAAGTTCTTGTCATGCAGGTGTTTTGTTTGTTTGGTTAGTGGTACTCCAAGTTATTTTATGTCATTTGTGGCTATTGTGAAGGGTGATGTTTCTCTGATTTCCTTTTCAGCCTGTTTGTCATCTGTATATAAGAGGGCTACTAATTTTTTTTGAGTTAATCATGTATTTTGCTATATTACTGAAAGTGTTTATCAGTTGTAAGAGTTCTCTGGTAGATTTTATTGGGTCACTTATGTATACTATCATATCGTCAGCTAATATTGACAGTTTGACTTCTTTTCCAATTTGTATCCCTTTGTTATCCTTTTCTTATTTTTATGGCTAGAACTTCAAGTACTACGTTGTATAGATGTGGAGAGAGTGGACAGCCTTGTCTCGTCCATGACTTCAGTGGCATTTCTCTGAGTTTCTCTCCATTTAGTTTGATGTTGGCTGTTGACTTGCTGTATATTGCCTCTAACATGTTTATGTTTGTTCCTTGTATCCCTGTTCCCTCTGAGACCTTATCATGAAGGGGTGTTGGATTTTGTCTAAAGATTTTTCAGCATCTAGTGAGATAATCATGTGGTTTTTTTCTTTCAGTTTTTCTTTATATGGTGGAGTACATTGACAGATTTTCATATGCTGAACCATTCTTGCATCTCTGGAATGAATCCTACTTGATCATGGTGGATGATTTTTCTGATGTGTTCTTGAATTCAGTTTGCCAGTATTTTATTGAGTATTTTTTGCATCTATGTTCATTAGGGAAATTGGTCTTTAATTCTCTTTCTTAGTTGTGTGTTTGTGTGGTTTGGGTATCAGTTTAATTGCAGCCTCATAAAAAGTTCGGAAATATTCCTTCTGTTTCTGTTGTGTGGAATAATTTGAGAAGTATTGGTATTAGCTCTTCTTTGAATTTCTGGTAGAATTCTGCACTGAATCCGTGTTTGGGCCTGGCCGTTTTTTTGGGGTTGGGAGACTTGATAACTGTTTCTATTTACTTATGGGATATATATATTTATATATATATATATATATAATATAGTATTATACTTTAAGTTTGGGTTATCTGTTTTTGATTTATTTATTTTATAGTGGTACTTATGCTAGAACTGTCCATCTACTTATGTTTTTTCCAATTTGTTGTGTTACGGTTATTGAATTGAACTGATGATTTCTGGATTTCCTCAGTGTCTGTTGTTGTGTCCACCTTTTCATTTCTGGTTGTGTTAATTTGGATATGCCATCTCTGCCTTTTGGTTAGTTTGGATAAGGGTTTCTCTATCTTGTTGAATTTCTCACAGAACCAACTCTTTGTCTCATTGAGTCTTTGCATTGTTGTCTTTGATTCTGTTTTATTGATCTCAGCCCTCAATTTGACTATTAATTGCCATCTACTCCTGGGTGAGTTTGCTTCCTTTTGTTCTAGGGCTTTCAGTTGTTCTGTTAATTCACTAGTGTGAATTTTTCTCAGCTTCTTTATGTAGGCATCTAGTGCTATGAACTTTCCTCTCAGTACTGTTTTTATTGTGTCCCATAAGTTTGTGTATATTGTGTGGTCATTTTCATTAAATTTTAGGAAGACTTTTCTTTCTTGATTTCTTCCTTGACCCGGTGGTTGTTCAGTTGATCTTTGTCTAATTTCTATGTATTTGTGGAGTTTCTGAAATTAATGTTGCTGTCAAATTCTAACTTCTAGCTGTGGTGATCTGATAGGTTTATTCCATTTTTTTTTTTATATCTGTTGAGGTTTGCTTTGTTACCAAGTATGTGGTCGATTTTTGAGAAGGTTCCATGAGATGCTGAAAAGAAAGTGTATTCTTTTGTGTTTGGGTGGAATGTTCTGTAGATGTCTCTTAAGCCCATTTGAGTCATAACCTCTGTTAGTTCTCTTATTTCTCTGTTAAGCTTCTGTCTGGCAGATCTGACCAGTGGTGATTAATTAATGTGTGGGGCTTGATTTGCTATTTAAGCTTTGGTAATGTTTCTTTTACAAATGCAACCAGGCAGGCAAATTGAGCAGAAAAAAAAAAACCACTGTGACTCAAAGCTTTGGGTTACTTTGGGCGCATGCCTGAGAATCCAAGGCACTCAAAAGGCATAGTGAAGTAAGTACTGGCTTTTCTCGGGACAGGCAGCAGAAACTGTGCAGTCAACTCAGTAGCTGGAGCAAAATGCAAAAGCCCTGGTCTGTATAGCCAGCCATGAGGTGGTCACAGGGACCAACCCAAGCCCCATATTTGGTGCCATTTGGAAGTGAGGATATGATTATATCACAAGACCCATGATAAATGATAAATGGGTGCTTATTGGGGACAATTACACAGAAAAATACAAAGAATTGCCAGAGTGTTTCTCTGCTCCTCCTACCAGATCAGCTGACCCACCAGAAAAAAACACGCAAAGGGAAACCATGCCTCAAGCTCCTCTCTTCTGCTTCTGTCCCCCTTAAGTCATGCCCAAAGGGGTGTGGCTTCCATTTCATGTCCACAGGACAGATGCCTACATAGAGTAGATCTTCTGGTGAATGTTCCTCCTGCTGGAAGTGGGTCCAATGTTCAGGGGGATCACTCCTTGAGATGCAGGTGGGGCTTCAGCTACCATGGATGCTCCTCCCATTGAAGGTATAGATGGGGCTGAGTTGATGTAGTAGTGGGGTATTTCCCACTGAGAAATGGCAGTGGATGCTGGCTGGGACACAGGTGATTTTTTTCCCAGAGGAACTTTTTGCAATAGTTTCTGGAAGCTACTGCTGGAAAGTGCTGCTGTTGCTTTACCCTGTGACCACTCCTCGCTCCTGGGGCTGAGGCTAGGATGTCCATCTAACACTGCTCCCAGTTCTGAGGCTCACGGCTCCCTTTGACACTGCTCTGGGCTGGGATTCAGGCCTCTCACTGAAGGATCTTATGTCAAATGCATGTACAGAGGCCCTGTCATCTCTTCTAATATCCCATCCTTCATCTGTAGATTCTTTCTAATTCTGATATCTTAAGAGCACATTGAAAAGGTGAAACCCACTGGAGAGTCTTTAATATTTTTCCTATATTTAAAAAATGTATATTGTAGGGAGCCACAGCCCCAAGATGGCGCCTGGCTGGATGCCAGGGAGACTGAGCTTAGCTGTAAACAAGCCTTATTTGGAAGCGCTTAGTGGATCTGGTGTGCCTCCTCCAGCTGTGACCTATCCAGGATCGCCAGGTGGCGTGAGCTAATTGGGTAATGAGCTTGCTTTTAAGGGCTTGCCAGGGGGCTGGGAGAGATATAGAAGCAGAGAGAGAAGCTGAGGTAGAAGCTGAGAAGGAGAAGCTGATGTACAAGGTTCCTGAATAAACTGCTTGAAGAAGAGTCGTGGTTGTGTCCTTCTTGCTGGTCGAGATAGACGCAACGAGTGGTGGCCGGTACGGGGAACCTCCGAGGGTGAACGGCTCAGAACTTCCTGCAGTCAGGGCAGTCGGCTGGTAAGTCCCAGGTAAGTTGGGACCAAGTTAAGGACCTCGGTAAACAGGCAATAAGGTCTCTGGTGAGGAGCGATAAAGTTCCGGGAACGGACAAAGCAGAGGTAACCAAAAGTGAAAGTATGGGAACTACAACATCGCAACCAATTTTCATTGCTCTTCAAGAGCTGTTACGGTCTAAGGGATTGAAATTAAAGAAAAGTACTTTAGAGAGATTTATCCAAGAGGTTGATGTAGTAGCCCCCTGGTTTGCTGATTCCAGTAATTTAACCACCAGTTGCTGGGACAAGCTTGGAAAAGATCTAGATTTTGCCTGGGCACAGGGAACGCTGACGCCAGGGACGCGGCCTATTTGGAAAATGGTTCGCAGCTGTCTAGAGGATCAAAGATGCCACAAGGCTGTAGAAAAGGGGCAGGAGACGTTAGAACAGCTAAAGGAAATAAACAGATGCAAGTCATGGGGCCTGTGCAGCGTGGTTTACAATTGCTGTCAGCTCTACCCAATCATGAAGAACCCGATTTGTGATGTGTGCAGCACACTGTTAGGTTTGCTTTTACTTTACCTTCTATTCTCCATACCGTTATATGAGTGGGTGGTTTTACTCCAGGGTATGGCCAATAGCCCCACTATGTGTCAGCTTTTTGTGTGTCATGCTATTGCTCCTATTAGAGAGAAATACCCTGCTGTGAGATGTGTCCACTATATGGATGACATTCTGTTAATTAGTAAGGAGTTGAAATTGCTGCACTTAGCATATGGAGATTGCATTGGATATCCAATCTACCCTTAATGCTCAATTGAAAGGTGGCATTATGCTTTTGAATCAATGCATTGATCTAGTACAGGAATAATTGGATACTTTATGGCAATTGGCACAGTTGGGAAGTGAATGGAGAATGCCTGGTTTGTGTGTAACAGCTGTGTCCTATCAGAATTATTCCTTAGCAGCAAACATGTCTAAACAACCTTCACAGTATCTTCTAGGCAACTGGTCTGGGGATTTTGACAAGCTGATTCAGGAGCTGAGACTCTCCATAGTGCACGTGAATTCCACCAGGGTAGACATCCCGGTTGTGGAGGGGCTGTCTGTATGGATCACTCAAGCCATGAATCATCTGAAAGAGTGGGCGGGAATGGGTGCCCTGGGAGGAATGCTTATCCTAGTTAGTTTCATAGCCTTATGGTGTATCTGCAGGATGAGGGTCACACAGCGGAGAAGTAATGCCATGATTGCACAAGCCTTCACAGCCCTGGAGGCAGGGCAGTCACCTCAGGCTTGGCTAACAGTACTAAAGAGCTAAGCAGTCATCCCACTCAGGCTGCGAGATGAAGTACTGCACTTGAAGTCAGCGTTCCGAGCTTCATGAAGAGCACGTCTGATTGCATGTGGGTTGGTATTGTACTCCCATCTCTGAGAAAAGATACCGGACAGGTGTGGCACCAGCTTGGCTGATAACTGGGCGTGGAGTCATTACAAAGTCCCTTGATTTCGGGGATCAGATCTCTACCCTTGCCTGTTGTGTTATTTTTAAAATAAAAAAGGGGGAACTGTGGGGAGCCACAGCCCCAAGATGGTGCCTGGCTGGATGCTAGGGAGACCGAGCTTAGCTGTAAACAAGCCTTATTTGGAAGCGCTTAGTGGATCTGGTGTGCCTCCTCCAGCTGTGACCTATCCGGGATCGCCAGGTGGCATGAGTTAATTGGGTAATGAGCTTGCTTTTAAGGGCTTGCCAGGGGGCTGGGAGATATAGAAGAAGATAGAAGAAGCTGAGGTAGAAGTAGAAGGAGAAGCTAATGTATCAGGTTCCTGAATTAACTGCTTGAAGAAGAGTCGTGGTCGTGTCCTTCTTGCTGGTCGAGTTAAGCGCGACAGTATATAATTTTAGGTGTGTGTGTGTGTGTGTGTGTGTGTGTGTGTGTGTGTGTGTGTGTTACTTTAAGTGCACATGTGAGCCCAGGTACATTGAAGCCCAGAAGAGGCCATCTGATCCTTTGGCTATATTGCTCTAGGTGGTTCTGAAGCAAATTTTGAAGATGCATATTGATTAAGGTTCCCTGCAAGAACAGCACATGATATTAAGTGCTGAGCCATCAATTCACCTTCTCTAATATTCTGTCTATCTGTTTACCAAAACATCCCTCTCATCTTCTATGTTGTATTCTTCTAATGCCTAGAAGCATCAGGATCGATCCTGTCCCCCCCCTTACAATGGGGAATATTGTTTTAACTCTGTCTTCAAAACAAAGCTCACCTTTTCAAAATTATATGGTATTTTTCTCTCAGCACTCAACTGCCATCAAAGTTATTCATTCATTCAGATATTTCAAAAAGAATATTGCATGTATTTTGAACAGTTTTGTGTTTTAAAGCAGAAAAGAATATTTCCACTCATCACTATAGATCAATGCCTAGGTCTTACGAAATCAGTAACTGAGTGAAAGATTATAGGAGACAATGTAGACAACAGTAGTCCTCATGATACTTCTAGGCAACATCGTTAGATGTAAAAGTGAGAGTCAGTCTAAAAGAGATAGGTCTTGCATTACAATTCAACATTTGATAGATATGACCTAGCTATATATTTGTCAGTTGTAGTTAGTTAAATATCAGTTCTGGGAGATGATTTTTTTCTCTGGTACTTTGAAAAGAGTTTTTTTTTGCTGGTTTTAACAAAATTTTGTAGCACTTGGGAACAAAGATGCATCCCAGCATCCCAGCAC
>NC_048602.1:20711574-20739082 GCF_003668045.3 Cricetulus griseus | reverse complement strand
TGCTTATTGGGGACAATTACACAGAAAAATACAAAGAATTGCCAGAGTGTTTCTCTGCTCCTCCTACCAGATCAGCTGACCCACCAGAAAAAAACACGCAAAGGGAAACCATGCCTCAAGCTCCTCTCTTCTGCTTCTGTCCCCCTTAAGTCATGCCCAAAGGGGTGTGGCTTCCATTTCATGTCCACAGGACAGATGCCTACATAGAGTAGATCTTCTGGTGAATGTTCCTCCTGCTGGAAGTGGGTCCAATGTTCAGGGGGATCACTCCTTGAGATGCAGGTGGGGCTTCAGCTACCATGGATGCTCCTCCCATTGAAGGTATAGATGGGGCTGAGTTGATGTAGTAGTGGGGTATTTCCCACTGAGAAATGGCAGTGGATGCTGGCTGGGACACAGGTGATTTTTTTCCCAGAGGAACTTTTTGCAATAGTTTCTGGAAGCTACTGCTGGAAAGTGCTGCTGTTGCTTTACCCTGTGACCACTCCTCGCTCCTGGGGCTGAGGCTAGGATGTCCATCTAACACTGCTCCCAGTTCTGAGGCTCACGGCTCCCTTTGACACTGCTCTGGGCTGGGATTCAGGCCTCTCACTGAAGGATCTTATGTCAAATGCATGTACAGAGGCCCTGTCATCTCTTCTAATATCCCATCCTTCATCTGTAGATTCTTTCTAATTCTGATATCTTAAGAGCACATTGAAAAGGTGAAACCCACTGGAGAGTCTTTAATATTTTTCCTATATTTAAAAAATGTATATTGTAGGGAGCCACAGCCCCAAGATGGCGCCTGGCTGGATGCCAGGGAGACTGAGCTTAGCTGTAAACAAGCCTTATTTGGAAGCGCTTAGTGGATCTGGTGTGCCTCCTCCAGCTGTGACCTATCCAGGATCGCCAGGTGGCGTGAGCTAATTGGGTAATGAGCTTGCTTTTAAGGGCTTGCCAGGGGGCTGGGAGAGATATAGAAGCAGAGAGAGAAGCTGAGGTAGAAGCTGAGAAGGAGAAGCTGATGTACAAGGTTCCTGAATAAACTGCTTGAAGAAGAGTCGTGGTTGTGTCCTTCTTGCTGGTCGAGATAGACGCAACGAGTGGTGGCCGGTACGGGGAACCTCCGAGGGTGAACGGCTCAGAACTTCCTGCAGTCAGGGCAGTCGGCTGGTAAGTCCCAGGTAAGTTGGGACCAAGTTAAGGACCTCGGTAAACAGGCAATAAGGTCTCTGGTGAGGAGCGATAAAGTTCCGGGAACGGACAAAGCAGAGGTAACCAAAAGTGAAAGTATGGGAACTACAACATCGCAACCAATTTTCATTGCTCTTCAAGAGCTGTTACGGTCTAAGGGATTGAAATTAAAGAAAAGTACTTTAGAGAGATTTATCCAAGAGGTTGATGTAGTAGCCCCCTGGTTTGCTGATTCCAGTAATTTAACCACCAGTTGCTGGGACAAGCTTGGAAAAGATCTAGATTTTGCCTGGGCACAGGGAACGCTGACGCCAGGGACGCGGCCTATTTGGAAAATGGTTCGCAGCTGTCTAGAGGATCAAAGATGCCACAAGGCTGTAGAAAAGGGGCAGGAGACGTTAGAACAGCTAAAGGAAATAAACAGATGCAAGTCATGGGGCCTGTGCAGCGTGGTTTACAATTGCTGTCAGCTCTACCCAATCATGAAGAACCCGATTTGTGATGTGTGCAGCACACTGTTAGGTTTGCTTTTACTTTACCTTCTATTCTCCATACCGTTATATGAGTGGGTGGTTTTACTCCAGGGTATGGCCAATAGCCCCACTATGTGTCAGCTTTTTGTGTGTCATGCTATTGCTCCTATTAGAGAGAAATACCCTGCTGTGAGATGTGTCCACTATATGGATGACATTCTGTTAATTAGTAAGGAGTTGAAATTGCTGCACTTAGCATATGGAGATTGCATTGGATATCCAATCTACCCTTAATGCTCAATTGAAAGGTGGCATTATGCTTTTGAATCAATGCATTGATCTAGTACAGGAATAATTGGATACTTTATGGCAATTGGCACAGTTGGGAAGTGAATGGAGAATGCCTGGTTTGTGTGTAACAGCTGTGTCCTATCAGAATTATTCCTTAGCAGCAAACATGTCTAAACAACCTTCACAGTATCTTCTAGGCAACTGGTCTGGGGATTTTGACAAGCTGATGCAGGAGCTGAGACTCTCCATAGTGCACGTGAATTCCACCAGGGTAGACATCCCGGTTGTGGAGGGGCTGTCTGTATGGATCACTCAAGCCATGAATCATCTGAAAGAGTGGGCGGGAATGGGTGCCCTGGGAGGAATGCTTATCCTAGTTAGTTTCATAGCCTTATGGTGTATCTGCAGGATGAGGGTCACACAGCGGAGAAGTAATGCCATGATTGCACAAGCCTTCACAGCCCTGGAGGCAGGGCAGTCACCTCAGGCTTGGCTAACAGTACTAAAGAGCTAAGCAGTCATCCCACTCAGGCTGCGAGATGAAGTACTGCACTTGAAGTCAGCGTTCCGAGCTTCATGAAGAGCACGTCTGATTGCATGTGGGTTGGTATTGTACTCCCATCTCTGAGAAAAGATACCGGACAGGTGTGGCACCAGCTTGGCTGATAACTGGGCGTGGAGTCATTACAAAGTCCCTTGATTTCGGGGATCAGATCTCTACCCTTGCCTGTTGTGTTATTTTTAAAATAAAAAAGGGGGAACTGTGGGGAGCCACAGCCCCAAGATGGTGCCTGGCTGGATGCTAGGGAGACCGAGCTTAGCTGTAAACAAGCCTTATTTGGAAGCGCTTAGTGGATCTGGTGTGCCTCCTCCAGCTGTGACCTATCCGGGATCGCCAGGTGGCATGAGTTAATTGGGTAATGAGCTTGCTTTTAAGGGCTTGCCAGGGGGCTGGGAGATATAGAAGAAGATAGAAGAAGCTGAGGTAGAAGTAGAAGGAGAAGCTAATGTATCAGGTTCCTGAATTAACTGCTTGAAGAAGAGTCGTGGTCGTGTCCTTCTTGCTGGTCGAGTTAAGCGCGACAGTATATAATTTTAGGTGTGTGTGTGTGTGTGTGTGTGTGTGTGTGTGTGTGTGTGTGTGTTACTTTAAGTGCACATGTGAGCCCAGGTACATTGAAGCCCAGAAGAGGCCATCTGATCCTTTGGCTATATTGCTCTAGGTGGTTCTGAAGCAAATTTTGAAGATGCATATTGATTAAGGTTCCCTGCAAGAACAGCACATGATATTAAGTGCTGAGCCATCAATTCACCTTCTCTAATATTCTGTCTATCTGTTTACCAAAACATCCCTCTCATCTTCTATGTTGTATTCTTCTAATGCCTAGAAGCATCAGGATCGATCCTGTCCCCCCCCTTACAATGGGGAATATTGTTTTAACTCTGTCTTCAAAACAAAGCTCACCTTTTCAAAATTATATGGTATTTTTCTCTCAGCACTCAACTGCCATCAAAGTTATTCATTCATTCAGATATTTCAAAAAGAATATTGCATGTATTTTGAACAGTTTTGTGTTTTAAAGCAGAAAAGAATATTTCCACTCATCACTATAGATCAATGCCTAGGTCTTACGAAATCAGTAACTGAGTGAAAGATTATAGGAGACAATGTAGACAACAGTAGTCCTCATGATACTTCTAGGCAACATCGTTAGATGTAAAAGTGAGAGTCAGTCTAAAAGAGATAGGTCTTGCATTACAATTCAACATTTGATAGATATGACCTAGCTATATATTTGTCAGTTGTAGTTAGTTAAATATCAGTTCTGGGAGATGATTTTTTTCTCTGGTACTTTGAAAAGAGTTTTTTTTTGCTGGTTTTAACAAAATTTTGTAGCACTTGGGAACAAAGATGCATCCCAGCATCCCAGCACTGGAAGCCACAATGGAGAAAATTTCCACAGCTACCATGACCTTACCCTTGGTACTATGATACACAGGGAGGAAAGTGACCCAGACACAGCAGAACAACAGCATGCTGAATGTCAGGAACTTGGCTTCATTGAATGTGTTAGGTAAATTCCTGGACAAAAAAGCCACAGTGAAGCTCATCTGAGCCAGGCAGGCCAGGTATCCTAGGACACAGTAGAAGGCAGTGACAGAACCCTTGGTGCACACAATGATGATGTTGCCATGCTCAGAGGTGGCATCAATACTAACAGAGGGAGGAGAAGTTCCCAACCAGACTGCACAGATAATAACTTGGATGAGAGTACAGATGGCAATGATGTAGTTAGGGGCCCCTGAAAACAGGAAATATCTCATTCTTCTTCCAGGGGCTGTGACTTTGAAAGCCAGAATCACAGTAACTGTTTTGGCCAACACAGTGGAAACAGCCACAGTGAATACAACTCCAAATGTGATTTGCTGCAACATGCATGTAGCTGAGTTTGGGTGGCCAATGAAGAGCAAGGGGCAGAGGAAACAAAAGAAGAGTGAGATGAGCAAGATGTAACTGAGCATCCTGTTATTGGCCTTCACAATGGGAGTGTCATGGTGCTTGAGAAACACTCCAAGAACCAGAGCTGTGAATGCAGAGAAGCACAAGGCCATTAAGGCAAGAGCCATCCCCAAAGGGTCTTCATAGCTCAGAAATATCACTGCTTTGGGAATGCACTGGTTCTGCTCTGTGTTGGCAAACTGGTCCTCTGGGCACTTCACACACTGATCCACATCTGAGGGAGAGAGTAATATATCATTAGTTCACTGTCAGAATTTTTTTTTCCGAGACAGGGTTTCTCTGTGTAGCTTTGGAGCCTATCCTGGCACTCGCTCTGGAGACCAGGCTGGCCTCGAACTCACAGAGATCCGCCTGCCTCTGCCTCCCGAGTGCTGGGATTAAAGATGTGCACCAGCAACGTCAGCATTTTTATTGACAGGGCATTTCAATTGCATGTACAGAATAAGCATTGCAATTCCTGCATTTTGATGTTGAGAATGTCTTTGAAGAACCTTGCTGAATAGAAATGCTTCCATTTCATAATGGATTCTGTGCCTTCTGAGGTCTTTGTCACTTTCATAGATGCTGTCCCCAAAAGATATGGAGACTGTGTCTTCTACTGGTGCCAGAACTCTGATACAGTTTCTATTTCAAATTTGCTGGCCAAAACACTTTGAAGTAAATCAACTCTAAGTGAAATCAGCAGGTTGTATATATTTATAGGTGCATGTATATTCATATAAAAGTAACAAAAGATCAGATGAATTTGAAAGTGGTTGGGGTTTTAAGTAGGAGGATGAAAATGAGAGATGAATAATGTCTGAGAACTGAAAAAATAAGAAATATAATAAATACAGCCTTAGTTCTACCTTCTTTTGGCAGTAACAACAGCAAACTCCCAAGTCTTGTTCAGAAGAGGCTGTAGCCTATCACTGAAAGTAGAAACCTCTGTACATACTTAGTAATAAAACACCCCTACATCTTTATTCTGCCCCATTTGGGCACAGACAACACCTTCCTCCTTCCTTAATTTCCATCTCTGTGAGACCCAGACACTGCAAATGTACTCAATGGTGAAGTAGATCTGATAAACAACACGAGAAAGATAACACAAGAGACCTTACCACGGAGCGTTAACACAGATGTTGTGTTGATTAATATTACCCTATTTATGAGTTGTGACAACCATGATAGTAAGTGTAGGAAACCATGTTTATTGCTTTGAGTCACTGGATAATTGCAGACAGTGATGGTGGGCTTCCAATATTCCAAAGGGTTTATCTAGAACAATGATTTTATTCAGTTAAGTCGTTCAGTGGTCTGGGAATTTTGTCCAACTGTGAGAGAGTGGACTACTCTCACAAAAGACCTTGATTCGGTTCACTTCAAAATGTCAGGTGTCTCACAACTGTGTGAAACTAACTACAGAGGCATGGGATGGCTCTCACAGCACTGTCCCTTGTGTGCACATAGCCACCAACCTTAAACACATTCACATACTCAAAGTAATAGTAAAGACATTTTGATAATTTTTCATAAATATTCATTATTCGTATTGGTTTTTACATTTGAAGCAGTCAATGATACTTTGTTGAATTACTTTGGAGTATATTTTGGTGAGACTGCATGGAGTTCCTAGTACTACATGACTCCTGAGGATGAGCTCAGGTCATCAGTGTTCGTGGCAAGGGATTTAACTCCTGAGTCATCTCACTCGCTATGCAAATCCCATAAGGACTTTACTTTCATTATGTAGGATAACAGACAAAAGCAATGAAAAACTAATAACCTACCATTTGTATTTAGTCCATCCTGAATAAATAATCATTTGGCTCATATGGGCTTTATCTGTGATAACATTGTTTGAATAATTGTGGCTAATTTTGTGACATTATTACTGGGTGATTGTGTATAGAATATTGAATATATTTCCCATATCATGTGCCAGTATGTATCCTAAATTTCCTAAATTTCCAGTCAAGAAGAACCTTTGATAAGAGTTCTCTGCATATTGCAGTTCTCTGTCTCATTCTTGGACTTCCTGAAAATTGAACAAGTAATTATTTTCTCTCTTAATTAATCTTACAGAGGACTTGCATTTGATTACCAGCACCTGTGGAACCAAAAATTAAAATTAATAAAATATTAAAAACTTAGGCCCTGAAAAGGGAACTTCTAATGGTAAAGGAAACTTTAACTCCTTAAATCAGGAAAGTCATGGCGGGTGCCTGATCCCCTGCTCTGAGAGCAGGGGAGGTAACTGTCCACCACTCCAGTTAACATTCCTTTGCTAATTGCTGTCAGTTATCTCCAGCCCAGGGGATAACTGACAGACCCTGTGACCCTGTCACCCTGCAAGCCCATGCCCTGCCTTATCTCACTCAAATGTATCTCACTTAAAATATAGAGCTACTGCTTTACTCAGTATGACCTGAAATAACCATGGAAACTCTGAAATTTGTGGCCTTTAACCTTATGGTCTGTCCCTATAAAAGCTATTTTTGGATGGTTGACATCTCCTTTGCACACCATGCAGTGAGATCCTAGCTGGCCAACTTGAAATAATGATAATGATAATAATAATAATAATAATAATAATAATAATAATTAATAAAAACCTTTTGCTTTTGCATCAGAGTGTCAATTCCTTGGATTAGTCTCAGGGTTCTGTGAACCTGGCAGAGCCTGGGCATAAAACACCCCCATTACACAGTAAAGCAGATCCATTGCCCTATTCTGTTCTCTGCGGGTGCCTATGAATACTCGGTTTGCATTAACTTATGTAGGCACACATATATGCAAAAACATTAAAACTTTTTGGAAAGATTCAAGAGCAAAGTCTAATCTACATGTAATTTCAGAGGCGATTAATCACCAGGAAAGACCTGGTGATTTTTACACTGCCGTCTCTCACACTGCAGATTGATAATTATAACTGTGTCTTTGAGAAAATGCCACCTGCCATGAATTTACAATGATTCAAGATGTGAGTCACAGCAAGAGGAGTTTTGTAGAGGTCTTTCAGTGAACTTGTAATGGTGGCCATGCCCAAGGGGGTGTGGCCGAAGGAAGCAGAAAGAGGGAAGCCTGAAGCATGGCTTCCCTTTGCCCTTTGTGTTTCCGGTGGGTCAGCCGATCTTGTAGACAGAGCAGAGAAGCACTCCTGAGGTTCTTTGTACTTTTATGTGAAATCGTTCCCCAATAAGCACACACTTATCATTTATCTTGGGTCTAGTGAAATGATTACATCCCTGCCTTCAGAGTTTTATAAAGGGACTTAGTGATCATATTCTTATAAAGCCTAACGTAGGAAAATGATTTATTATGTTTGTGCAGTTCCCATTTAGTCCCCTTCAGCATCCCAGCATGGAGGGTTGGAGGAATGATCAAAGTGAAGGAATTATATCGGCCTCAAATACTCACTTGTCTCATTAGAGATTTCATTTTCCGGGCAGGGGCTGCATTTAAAACAACAGACTGCCATTCCCTCCTGCCAGAATTTTCTGAAGCCAGGACCACAATCAGCACTGCACACAGAGGGTGGCATCTGATGATAATTAGACACACAATGATATTAGAAGTATTTTCACCTCTTTTCACACTTACATAGCATGATTAGATACTACTAAGGTGATTTCATATACATCAACTGCTTGACCATATTACAAAAGTACAGTTTAAAAAAGGCATAGAGATGCTAAATAAAAATTCACTTTTTCAGACTAGTTTGTCACCCTATCTGTGAAGCAATTTATTAATTGTTAATGGGCTGTGTTGTCCCTAATCACAGCTGTATGACCAAAGCAAGCAGAACAATCCAATTAGGTCTACACTTTAGCTGCAGTCTCCAAATTCCTGCCTGGCCTTCCATTGAGTATAACCCCTGTAATGTGGGAAAATACCAATACGGAGCCAGGTAGAAATACCAATACGGATACCAATACGGAGCCAGGGTATTTAATAGGGAAAAGCCTTACTTACAGAGTGACCTAGCCAGCTGGTAGGGAAGCAGTCTGTACAGCAAGGCAAAAGTGAAACCGGAACCAGACACCAGCCACCTGACCAACTCTCACTCTACATCACTCTGACCACGCCCTCTCAGGTGTGGTCAGGCACACCTGTAGCCAGCCCCTAAGCAGGTGTGGCTACAGCATTCCCTACACCCCTGAGCCACATTGATGTTTCGCCTCAGTTTACTTATGGTCAGTGTTTGATCACAGCAACAGAATAGCAAACTAGGAAGAATGAGCACCTGAACCAAGGGAAATATCTCCTAAAATCTCAGACAACAAACATTAACTCCAATAGCACTGCAAAGCATGACAGACAGAGTGTGAAGAGCAAGGAGATGAACAGGCAGAGCCCGGTGTATTTTGTGACGAGGAAGTGATGAATTGATATGGATCAAGCAGGAAGGCAGAGTGCTCCCCAATGTGGAAAGTCCTATAAAGACTACCAATACAGGGGAAACCTGAATAAATGTTAGATTGTTTAAAGTTAATTGAATGATTTCTTAATTTAAAAATGTATGGATCATCTTTGTATTACCATGGATCTGGTGGTGGGCCTCTAGTTGTTGCTTTAGAAGCTTCCTGATTCTTGCTTGCTCATTTGCATCTTTTGTTTGTGTTAAGGCCTATGTCAAACGAATAGCATCTCCAAGGCACAGAATCATCTCATGCCCCCCCCCAAATATTGAGAACTACAATGCTTCATTTTCTGTTGTTTTTGTTGAAACAGGGTTTCAGTGTGTTTCTTTGATTTACCTATCACCCCATGTAGACCACACCATATTTCTTTCCTTCATTTTTGTATGTCTCTTCATTTCTTTAACTTTGATAATATTTAAAGGATGATTAAGAAGAAGAGTGGAGACAATGCATGACATTGTCCATTTTCTGCTCATTTCAGTTAAGTTAAGGGATTCATATGGGTCTCTGTCTTACTTGAACTCACCATATAGGCCAGGATACCTACAAAAACAAACAGTTTCCATCCTTACAAGAGCCTACCTTTTCAACATCTGTGTCCAAGATTCAGCATACAGGAGGAAATCACTGTACTGTAATCAGTATGGTCCCAAAAGAGTTTTGCTCACTTTAATGGAAATAATATTAAATCATTTTACTACTGGTTCATATTCATATTTAAAACCAGCAAAAGGTTCGGGTAAGAGAAAAATTGGAAATCCTCAAAAGTTTAATAAATTGTCACATCAAAATGGCAAAAGGAAGAATCATAATATAGGGAGAAACAGTTTATAAATTTTATAAACATTATGACTCAGATCTGAACTGTTTTCCCCAAGACCACATGCTAATGTGTTTTGGTCACTTTCAAGTATAGTCCTCTTGGGGGGTGACGGAAGCATTAGAAATGGATTGCCCATAGAGGAAGTAAGTGACTGTGGCCTTTAAAGGTACATTCTGTCCTGGCCCCAGACTCCTCCCTGTCTCCTTAGTGGCTATAATGGTACAGGAGCTTTGTACTACCATGTACCGTGCATATAATACAATGTTACATTCTGCTCCAGTCCAGGTCCAGGATTAATTGAGGGAGTTACCCATGGAATGACACTGCATGTCAAAATAAAATCTCCCATCTTAAAAAAAAAGAAGAATCATAAATCAGTAGGCTAGATATTGGTTCATAATATGACAATTTATCACAGTAAGTTACAAGGAAGCACAAATGGTCCCACTTGACAGTGTTACTGCTGTGTAATGGAAATCAGTACAAGTTGGTCAGACCCACCTGTCTATTTCCTGTGGCCCACTCTATCATGTCTTCAGATACATGGAGCTGTTGACCATGTGGAAAATATGGGCTATACTTTCCTGTCTTCACCTTAAATCTAATGCCATGTGGCGAATCCCAAATCTGGAAAACATCATACTCTTCTTGATGTTCTTCTTTTTGTTTCATATTCACTCTGTCCCCAACAGGATTAGTGAATTGGGTCTTCTTCAGAAATGAGTTCAGCTGAAAGACAGGTAGCATTCTGTAGTGTGTGTGCCCTCCCTTGAAATATAAAAACTTTCTGATTTTTTCTTAAATGCAACATTATTGAAGGGGAGAAATATCACTGAAAGTAAATGGATAAATAAGATTATCATAATGTTCCTAGAATTTTATTTCCCTCAGATGAGACTGCCAAACACAGACATATACATGCAGACACCAAAGAGAGGTATGCAATACATTCACAAACACAAGAGACAGAGACTCAACATACATCCAAATATTTACACAAAATACAGCCCCTAACTTATTTGCACACACACACACACACACACACACACACACACACACACACACACACACCCTCTAATACTTATGCATATGCCGGAAATACAGAAGGCATATTCATCCAAACATACATACAGAAACACAGGAAACGCATACACAAGAACACACTTGTACATAATGCATACAGGGAAAATCACACAGATGCAAACACCAAGAGAGAGACATTGAAAAAAGAGAAAAAAATTGTGCCCAAATCAAAAGACCCTGGGGATCCTGTCTTAGAGATCAAGCCCATCCAGAGACTGCTAGCATCCTAGTCCCTTTCTCCAGCCTAGGGACTAGTTAGGCAGGGCTCTTTTTCTGTCCCACCTTCTGCTGCCCTGCTCGGAGCCATTTGAGGCCTGGGGACTGCTCATTGGAGATCTCATCCCAGAGGTCCAGTCTACACAGAGACTGCTAAGGCCCCGGTACTAATCCCTCCTCCACTCACAGGAAGAGGAGAGCTGCCAGAGTATTGGACCTGCTTCCACCCACTGGAAGGGTACCCACCAGGAGAGGAAGAGACTCCATCTTGCATCCACTAGAACAGGGGATGGGAAGAAGACAATATAAAAACATATTCAACAACAGAAAAGCCAATATGACACCACCAAAGTCTAGGGAACCTACACCAGAAAGACCTGAACATCCTAACACAGATGAAGCAGAAGAGAATGACCTTAAAAACAACTTCATGAAAATGATAGAGGTCCTCAAAGAGGATATGAGAAAATCCCTTAAAGAAATGGAAGAAAAAAACCCCAAAATACAAGAAATCAACAAATCTCTTAAAGAAAGCAAAGAAAATACAATCAAACAGATGAAGGAAACAATTCAAACAGATCAAGACCTGAAAACTGAAATAGAAACAATAAAGAAAACACAAACTGAGGGAATGCTGGAAATAGAACAGCTGAGTAAAGGATCAGGAACTACAGATGCAAGCACAACCAACAGAATACAAGAGATGGAAGAGGATCTCAGGTGTTGAAGATACACTAGGAGAAATAGATTAATTGCCCAAAGAAAATCTTTTTTTTTAAAGATTTTATTTATTTATTATGTATACAACATTCTGCTTCCATGTATATCTGCACACCAGAAGAGGGCACCAGGTCTCATAACAGATGGTTGTGAGTCACCATGTGGTTGCTGGGAATTGAACTCAGGACCTCTGGAAGAGCAGCCGGTGCTCTTAAGCTCTGAGCCATCTCTCCAGCCCCCAAAGAAAATCTTAAATTCAACAAATCTGTAACACAAAATACCCAGAAAATGTGGGAAACCATGAAAGGACCAAACCTAAGAATAATAGGTTATAGACAAAGGGGGAAGAAACCCACCTCAAAGGTGCAAAAAAACATATTCAACAAAATCACAGAAGAAAAATTTCCCAACATAGGGAAAGACATGCCAGTGAAAATACAAGAAGCCTACAGAACACCAAATAGAGTGGACCACAAAAATGTTACCTCACCACATAATAATCAAAACCCTAAACATACAGAGTAAAGAAAGAATATTAAGAGCAGTTAAGGAAAAAGTAACATATAAAGGCTCACCACTCAGAATTACACCTGTGTTCTCCATGGAAACTCTGGAAGCCAGAAAATCCTGGATAGATATTCTACCAATACTGAGACATGGATGCCAGCACAGACTACTATACCCAGCAAACCTTTCAATCACTATAGATGGAGAAAAGAAGACTTCCCATAACAAAAGCAGATTTAAACAATACATATCCACTAGGCCAGCCCTACAAAAAAATCTGGAAGGAAAACTCCAACCAAAGGAAGGTAACAACAACAACAACAACAACAACAACAACAACAAAAACCCCACAGGCAATAGATAATCCCACTTTACTAAAAGACAAAACAAAAAGGGGTGAAAATCCACACACAATTCCACCACCACCACCAAATCCAAAACAAACAAGAAATAATAACCAATGGTCATTAATATCCCTCAATATCAATGGTCAATATCCCTCACCTGTAAAAAGACACAGGCTAAGAAAATAGATTCAAAGGCAGAATCCATCCTTCTGCGGAATACAAGAAACACACTTCAACTTGAAAGACAGATGGTACCTCAGAGTTAAGGATTGGGAAAAGATTTTCCAATCAAATGGAGCCAGGAAACAAGCAGGGGGAGGGGCAGCAATCCTAATATCTAACAAGTTAGTGTTTGAACTGAAATTGATCAAAAATGATGAAGGGGGTAATTTCATATTCATCACAGGAGAAATCCATCAAGATGAGGTCTCAGTTCTGAACATCTATGCCCCAAATAAAAGGCACCCACATTCATACACATTATTAAAACTCAAATCACACAGGTCATACTTTGAAAACCTATACTTCACAAAATTAAAAAAAAATCTAAAGAAAATGAACAATTTTCTGAATAGATACCCCTTACTAAAATTAAATCAAGACCAGATAAGCAATTTAATTAGATCTATAATACATAATGAAATAGAAGCAGTCATCAAAGGTATCCCAACCCAAAATATCCCAAGGCCAGAATGCTTCACTGCAGAATTCTATCATAAATTCAAGAACAGTTAACACCAATTCTCCTCAAAGTATTCCACACAACAGAAGCAGAAGCGTCATTGGCTAACTCTTTCTACAAGTCTTCATACCTTGCTACAAAAGCTACAAGAAGGCACAACTAAGATAGAGAACTACAGACCAATATCCCTCATGAAAATTGATGCAAAAATACTCAATACTGGCAAATCGAATCCAACAACACATCAGAGAAATCATCCACCATGATCAAGTAGGCTTCATCCCAGGGATGCAAGGATGGTTCAACATACGAAAATCCAACAATGTAATCCACCATATAAACAAACTGAAAAAGAAAAACCACATGATTATGTCACTAGATGCTGAAAAATACTTCAACAAAATCTAACACCCCTACATGATAAAGATTTTCAAGAGATCAGGGAAAACAGGAACAAAAATGAAACATAATAAAAGCAACATACAGCAAACCAACAGCCACTATCACACTAAATGGATAGAAACTCATTGAGATTCCTTTAAAATCAGGAACAAAATAAGGCTGTCCACTCTCTCCATACCCCTTCAGTATTGTACTTGAAGTTCTAGCTAGAACAATAAGACAACAAAAAAAATCAAGGGGATACAAATTGGAAAAGAAGTGAAACTTTCACTATTTGTAAATGATATAGTTTAAGTGACCCAAAAACTCTACCAGGGAACTCCTACAGCTGATAAACAACTTCAGCAAAGTGGCAGGATACAAGATTACCTCAAAAAAATCAGTAGTCCTAATATAGACAGAAGATAAATGGGCTGAGAAAGAAATAGAGAAGCATCACACTGTACAATAGCCTCAAACAACATAAACTACCTTGTGGTAATGCTAATCAAATAACTGAAAGACCTGTATAGCAAGAACTTTGAGTCTTTAAAGAAATAAGTTAAAGATACCAGAAAATGGAAAGATCTCCCATGCTCTTGGATAGGTAGGATCAACATAGTAAAAATGGCAGACCTTGAAAGAAGAATTATCAACTTTATATGGATAAACAAAAGGCCCAGGATAGCCAAAACATCCCTGTACAATAAAGGAACTTCTGGAGTCATCACCATCCCTCACTTCAAGCTCTATTATAGAGCTATAATCCTGAAAAGAGCTTAGTATTGGCACAAAAATAGATGGGTAGACAATTGGAATCAATTTGAAAACCCTAATATGGACCCACATTCCTACAAACATCTGATTTTTGACAAAGAAGCTAAAATTATGCAATGGAAAAAAGAAAGCCTCTTCAACAAATGGTCATGGAATAACTGGATGCTGGTACATAGAAGACTGCAGAAAGATCTATATCTATCGCCATGAACAAAACTTAAGTCTAAATGGATAACAAGACCTCAACATAAATCTGGCCACACTGAACCTCTTAGAAGAGAAAATAGGTGGTACCCTTGAAGGAATTTGTAAATGAGAATTTTCCTGAACATAACACCAGTAGCATAGCCACTGAGATCTGCAATTAATAAATGAGACGTCCTGAAACTGAGAAGCTTCTATAAGGCAAAGGACACCGTCAGTTATACAAAACGGCAGCCCACAGAATGGGAAAATATATTTACCAAACCCACATCTGACAGAGTGTTGATCTACAAAATTTACAAAGAACCCAGTAAGCTAGTCTACAGAACACCAAATAATCCAATTAAAAAGTGGGGTACAGATTTAAATAGAGAACTCTCAATAGAGGAATCTAAAATGGCTGAAAGACATAAGAAAGTGCTCAATATCCTTAGCCATCAGGGGAATGCCAATCAAAACATTCTGAGATACCATCTTACTCCTGTCAGAATGGCTAAAATCAAAACTACCAATGACAGTTTATGCTGGAGAGGATGTGGAGAAGGGGAACATTCCTCTGCTGGTGGGAGTGCCAACTTGTACAGCCACTTTGGAAATCAATATGGCGGGTCCTCAGGAAAATGGGAATCAGTCTACCACAAGATCCAGCAATTCCACTCTTAGGCATATACCCAAAAGATGCACATTCATACAACAAGGACATCTGTTCAACTATGTTCATAGCAGCATTGTTTGTAATAGCCAGAAACTGGAAGCAGCCTAGATGCCCCTCAACTGAATAATGGATGGAGTAAAAGTGGTCCATTTACACAATGGAGTACTACTCAGTGGAAAAAACAATGGAATCTTGACATTTGGAGGCAAATGGATGAAACTAGAAGAAACCATCCTGAGTGAGGTAACCCAGTCACAAAAAGAGAAACATGGTATGTACTTAATCATACATGGATGGTAGACATAGAATAAAGGAGTACCAGACTACAATCCATACCCCCAGAGAAGCTAGGATAGGAGAAGAAACCTAAGAGGAACATACGTATTCCCTCTGAAAGGGGAAAGGGACTAGATCTCCTGAGGGAATTGGGAGCATGGGGGAGGGGAGAGGGAGTTAGGAGAAAGAGAAGGAGAGAAGAGAAGGGGAAGGGAGGACATGAGAGATGATGAAGATTGAGTCAGGGAAAGAACAGATGAGAGCAAGATATGATAATAGAGGGAGACATTATAGGTTTAAAGAGAAATCTGGCACTATGGAAATGTCCAGAGATCTGAAAGGTTGGCCCCAACTAGCAATCTAAGCAATATTCAAGAGGCTACCTCAAATTCCCTTCTCTGATAATGAGATTGATGACTGCCTTATATACCATCCTATAGCCTTCATCCAGTAGCTGATGGAAGCAGAAGCAGATACTCACAGCTAAACACAGAGCTGAACACCCAAAATCCATTTGCTGAGAGGGAGGAATGATGAGCAAATGGGTCAAGACCAGGCTGGAGAAACCCAGCAAAACAGTGAATTTAACAAGGGGAAGCTAATGGACCCCAGACTGAAGCTGGGAAATAAACATAGGACTGTCCCAGAACCCCTGAACATGGATGTCAGTTTGGAGGTCTGATTAATCTATGGAGCATTTAGTAGTGTATCGGTATTTATCCCTTGTACGCGAATGGCTTTTGGGAGCCAACTCCACATAGAGGGATACTCTCTCAGCCTAGACACACGGGGGAGGTATAGGTCCTGCTTCAAATGATATGACAGACTTTGAAGATCCCCCATGAGTGCCTCACCCTCTCTGGGGAGCAGAAAGAGGTTGGCATAGGGGGTTGGCGTGTGGTAGGGGAGGAGGGGAAGGAGAGGGAACTGGGACTGACATGTAAATCAAGCTTGTTTCTAATTTAAATAAAAAATAAAAATTGTGCCCACATCAAAAGACAGACAGGCAGACACAGACACATTATACATATACATATGTATAAGCACATAGACAGAAACAAGCAGACACCTTAACTGCCAAATGCACAAAGGAAGATACATACAGGAAAAATGACTCATCCAGAAAGACACAGACAAATTTATTATCAATTCCACAGGAAGACAGTCACTCATAAAAACATACGTATTAACATGTAAACACACACAGATGACCAGAAAAGCACAAACATGCACACATCAAGATTGAGAAACATAAGTTTATGCATAACATGCATACATAGGGTAATTCTAAATAGAAAGTATATCAGAGGTCTGCTCGCAGTAGGAGACACAGACTCCATATTTTATGGGGACAGCACTCATAAACGTAGCAAAGACCTCAGGGAGCACTGAATCCATGGTATCTGGGATTTTAAAAATACTCAGAAAAATTGAGGATAAAGAATAGCATCTCTCCAAAAATACTCAAAATACTGGCAAATTGAATTCAAGAACACACCAGAGAAATCATCCACCATGATCAAGTAGGCTTCATCCCAGGGATGCAAGGATGGTTCAACATACGAAAATCCATCCGTGTAATCCACCACATAAACAGACTGAGGGAAAAAAACCACATGATCATCTCTCTAGATGCTGAAAAAGCCTTGAGAAAATTCAACACCCCTTCATGATAAAGGTCTTGGAGAGATCAGGGATAATAGGAACATATCTAAACATAATAAAAGTAATATACAGCAAGCCTACAGTCAACATCAAATTAAATGGAGAGAAACTCAATGCAATTCCTCTAAAATCAGGGACAAGACAAGGCTGCCCACTCTCTCCATTTCTCTTCATTATTGACCTGGAAGTTCTAGCTAGAGCAATAAGACAAGAAAAGGAGATCAAGGGGATACAAATAAGAAAGGAAGAAGTCAAACTTTCACTATTTGCACATGATATGATAGCCTACATAAGTGACCTGAAAAACTCTACCAGGGAACTCCTACAGCTGATAAACACCTTCAGCAAAGTGGCAGGATACAAGATTAACTAAAAAACATCTGTAGCCCTCCTATTTATTGATGAGACATTGGTTGAGAAAGAAATCAGAGAAACATCACCCTTTACAATTGACACAAGCAATGTAAAATACCTTGGGGTAACACTAACCAAAAAAAGTGGAAGACCTGTACCATTAGAATTTTGACTCTCTAAAGAAAGAAATTAAAGAAGATACCAGAAAATGGAAAGATCTCCCATGCTCTTGGATACGTAGGATCAACAAAGTAAAAATGGCAATCTTGGCAAAAGCAATGTACAGATTCAATGCAATCTCCATCAAAATCCCAACGCAATTCTTCACTGACCTGAAAGAACAATTCTCAACTTTATATGGAAAAGCAAAAGACCCAGGATAGCCAAAACAACCCTGTACAATAAAGGAACTTCAGGAGGCATCACCATCCTGACCTCAAACTCTATTACAAAGCTATAATATAGTCCTGAAAACATCTTGGTGTTGGCCCAAAAAAGGACAGGTAGAACAATGGAATAGAGTTGAAAACCCCAATATTAACCCACACACATACGAATACTTGATTTCTGACAAAGAAATAAATTTATACGATGGAATAAAGAAAGCATCTTTAACAAATGGTGCTGGCATAACTGGATGCAGGCATGTAGATGACTGCAGATAGATCCATATCTATTGCCATGCACAAAACTTAAGTCCAAATGGATCAAAGGTCTCAACATAAATCCAGCTACACTGAACCTATTAGAAGACAAAGTGGGAAATACCCTTGAATGAATTGATACAGGAGACCGCTTCCTGAACATTACACCAGTAGCACAGACACTGAAATAAACAATTGATAGATGGGAGCTTCTGAAACTGAGAAGCTTCTGTAAGGCCAAGGACACAGTAAGACAAAACGGCAGCCCACATACTGGGAAAAGATATTCACCAACCCCACATCTGACAGACGGCTGATCTCCAAAATATACAAAGAACTCAAGAAGCTAGTCTCCAAAACACCAAACAATCCAATTAAAAAGTGGGGGCACAGAACTAAATAGACAATTCTCAATAGAGGACTCTAAAATGGCTGAAAAGCACATAAGAAAGTGTTTAACATCCTTAGCCATCAGGGAAATACAAATCAAAACAAATATGAGATGCCAGCTTACTCCCATTAGAATGGCTAAAATAAAAAACACCAATGATAGTTTATGCTGGAGAGGATGTGGAGAAACGGGAACACTTCTCCACTGCTGGTGGGAGTGCCAACTTGTACAGCCACTTTAGAAATCAGTATGGTGACTCCTCAGGAAAATGGGAATCAATCTACCCCAAGATCCAGCAATTCCACTCTTAGGCATATACCCAAAAGAAGCACATTCATACAACAAGGACATCTGTTGAATGATGTTCATAGCAGCACTACTTGTAATAGCCAGAACCTGGAAGCAGCCTAGATGCCCCTCAACTGAAGAATGGATAGAGAAAATGTGGTGCATTTATACAATGGAGTACTAGTCAGTGGAAAAAACAATGGAATCTTGAAATTTGCCGAAAAATGGATGGAACTAGAAGAAACCATTCTGAGCGAGGTAACCAAATTACAAAAAGACAAACACGGTATGTACTCACTCATATGTGAATTTTTGACATAGAGTAAAGGATTGCCAGCCTAAAATCCACACTGCCAGAGAAGCTAGTAAACAAGGAGGACCCTAAGAGAGACATACATGGTCCCCTGGAGAAGGGGAAAGGGACAAGATCTGCTGAGCAAATTGGGAGCATGGGAGGAGGGGCAGGGAGCTAGGAGAATGAGAAGGGGATATGAGGAGGGGTGAGGAGGACATAAGGGAGCAGGAAGTTGATTTAGAGGAAGAATAGAAGAAAGCAAGAAAGGAGATACCATAATAGAGGGAGACATTTTAGGTTTACAGAGAAATCAGGCACTAGGGAAATGTCTGGAGATCTACAAAGATCTCCAGACTAACAATCTAAGCAACAGAGTAGAGGCTACCTTAAACGGCCTCCCTTGATAATGAGATTGATGACTGACTTATATGCCATCCTATAGCCTTCATCCAGCAGCTGGTGAAAGTAGAAGCATACACCCACAACTAATCACTGAACTCAACTGGAATCCAGTTGCAGAGAAGGATGAGTGATGTGCACAGGGGCCCAGATCAGGCTGGTGAAACCCACAGAAACAGCTGACCTGAACATCGGGGAGCTCTTGGTCTCCAGACTGATAGCTGGAATATCAGCATGGGACTGAGCCAGACCCAGAAATGTGGATTTCAGTGAGGAGATCTCGGATATCTATGGGTCCTCCTGTAGTAGATCAGTACTTATCCCTAGCATAGCTGTGGACTTTGGGAGCCCATTCCACATAGAGGAATACTCCCTGAGCCAAGACACATGGGGCTATGCCTAGGCCCTATCCCAAAGGATATGATAGACTTTGATGAATCCCTATGGAAAGCCTCATCCTCCCTGGGGAGCAGAAAGAATAGGTGATAGGTCGGGTATTAGTTGGGGTGGCGGTGGTAGGGGATGAGGGGAGGGAGTGGGAACTGGGATTGACATGTAAAACAATCTTGTTTCTAATTAAAAAATAAATATTATAATAAAAAGTTTGAGAAACCTCCAGTAACACACATGAATGCACATGTATGTAGTCATCTGAATCCCAGCATTATTGCCTTCGAAATTGCTATCAGATTGCCACTTGTGGTTCCCAGAGCTGTCAGTGGGGTAATAATCAATTAAGAACACTTATTAAAACCATACAATACACTTGTGAAAAGATACTTGATGATTAATGTACAAAGAACTCATATAATGACGGAGTATTCATGAGAATGGACTGATGTTTATAATATTAGCACAGGGATGATGACATTCAGATGCTCATTTACAAAATCACTGATTGTCCTTGATCCACTGTGTCTTCTGCTGCATTGCCTTTTTAGAAGAGACTTCTACCAACCTCTAGATTTACTCCCTCAACAGCAAACAATGCTCAGACACCTTTCTATTTTGGGGGAATATGTCCTAATCCACTGAGTTTGGACATCTAAAAGACACCTAAAGAGATGACATTGCTGACACCAAATTTCATCCAATGGAACAAATACTACCTTCCAGCAGCTAGAAACAGGTTCTTTCCCATTGTCCATCAGTTGAGTGTCTGCTTGTTGAAGAACCATCTCATGCAGTGCATGGGCCAGAGCATACACAGCATTGTATATGTCATAGAGGCCACCATTAAAGGCCATGTCAAAAGTCTGTACCACTAGCCATTCCATAGATGCATTCAATGAGTAGTTCTTCAGTGTCTTACAGTTGGATGTGGAGACTTCACAGTTAAAGTTCATCCACTCCAGCCTTGCAAGATATTCATCTGTGTACTTGAGAGGATTCATTGTCTGAACAAAATTTTTGAAGCCAGAAATCTCACCATGATGGTGGGCAAAAGCTAGAGTCATACGTGATGAATCAAGCATGAATTCTTTTTTACTTGTAGTCACATCCCACTGTGAGGTGATGACCCATATTCTCTGTACACCTCGGGATTCCCACATTCGAAAGCTGACAGCAAGAGTACTGTCTGAGTCACCATAGATGATAACAACTTTTGTGGATGATGTCATGATTTGGTTAAAATATACTTCAGCTCTTGACATGTATAGCTGCATGCTGATTGGAATCATATTTACAAAGGCAAAACAGATGGTGTTTTTTTCCAACTCTCTTCTCAAATCTGAGAGAAATTGGGTGCCCTGATCATTGTCTGAGATGACCAGCCCTACCCAGTTCCAGCTGAAGTGAAGTATGATGGAGACCATGGCCAAGGCTAGAGATGTATCCTTGGGGGCCATCTGATATAGATAGGGAAATTTTTCCTGATCACTCAGGATTGGATGGAAGGGTCCATAGGTAAGTTGTATGACCTAGGATCCAGGAAGCAGCATGAAGTACCACGTACTCCTAACAACTTGTAAATACATTTTTTTTCTGCAAAGAGTTCTAGAAAACGCCCCTATCTAATCCCCTTAGCTATTACTTCTTCCCTTGTCTCTGTTTCAAACAAGGTAATGTGGAAGGCCCATCAGACCCTGAAAAGTTCTCATGGACTACATAGATTGATATGAAAGTAAGGCTAGTCCCCTCCTAACAGGCTTTTTAGTTTCTGTGAAAGGTACCAATGAAGACACCATTTCATTCAACCCAACCCATAAAAATCTTACCTGTTGGGATTTGTAGACTTCCATCAATGCCACAAATATTGCAGATGTTTCCCAGTTTGGCCCTGTAAGCACCACACGACATGCAATATCTTCTTTACACCAGTAATTAGGGAAAAAACCAGAATCTTGTCCCAAATTTTGACTGAGACTATACAATTGAGACACACTCATACAATAATCTTTGGAGTAACTAAATATTAAAGATTTATTTGGTAATAGATGAGGGTTTCTGTTGACCTCATCCAGGGTAAAAGCCAAGGCCAGAGCAAACTTGTAGTTCTCAGTTGGTGTTCTGTAAAATAGTAGAGTGTTTAATATGGACAGAGCTCAATAGATGATTGAGTCAACACAAGGACTGTCTTGAGTGAACATTATTCCCAACCTCCCTCAAATACTGAAACAAATATCTTCTCTTGTGAGGATAGAAAGACATAAGAACCTGGAAGCTTGTAAAAGCTTTAAATTCCATGGGGCTGGATCTCTAATAAATAAGGTGTGCGACTGGCCAAACAGTAAACAGGGCCATCTTCATTTTGAAAGTTTTGAGTAACATAAAAATACACATGATATGTTAGCTAAAGGGTTTATATTGTTTTCTTATGAAAATTACTTAATTGGCTAAGGTTGACTGATGATAACACTATAGTCTTTACGGGGCAACATTCAGCTATGGACTTACAGTTTATGATAATTAGTGGACAGCCTAGTTAACATATCTTCTCATGGCCATCTTTATCTTGCGCATTCTTTTCTTTCATGTTTAACTGCTACAGGCAATAAAACATTTTTCATGTTTTTAAAGAATAATTTCAAGAACCAAAGATGTATTTGGTAAAAGATGTGTATGTCTGCATCCATCTTTGTGTTTGACAATATTAATGCTAACTTTGGTCACAGAAAGACACAGATCTCATGGTTTTGAATTACAATTTCCTGTAGTTCAAAGTGGTCTCAAATGCATAAGGATACACCTGCTGTATTAAAGGCATGTACCCCCACCACAGTATTGTTCAACTATTTCTTGGTTACACAGACATGTCACATGTTCATCCTGGGAATATATGACCAACGATTTTTTTCTACTAGATAACATCTTTTGACTACTTTTGTAGTTGCACTGACACAACTCTAGCACCCTACTGAGATTTGTATTGTCAGTATTACACATTTTTAAACTAGAAGAAAAAAAGTGCAAAATGTGTGGGGATGCTTAATTATTTTGTAATCAAAATGAACAAGTCAGTTGAAAGAGAACATTAGCATGATGTGTTTATGTTCATGGGAAGAAGAATAGCGCATGTTTCTTCCTAGTCATTTCATATTATCTGACCAATATACATCAAACAAACTCCTTTAATCTGAATGAATTACTCAGAATTAAATACCATCTGTTTTCCATTTAGAAACTGTACCTTTCTCATTTCTCTGTATATAAAAGAGGCACTTTTTTATTCCTTATCACCACAAAGAAAAGTATTATTGAAATTTTCAGTAAAAGGCTAAGGAATTTGAGACTAGACCTTGTGCAACTGCAACACTAACCTCACCACACTAAAGTTGAGAAAGATTAGTGACTTGGGCTGACATATTTGCCTATTGAAGTAAAGTGTTGTGTTTTGAAACAACTATCTGCATTCCACAAAATCAGCATGTATATTGTGTGTGTCTTGGTAAAATATGCATTTATAATTAGTAAAACTACTAAGGGAGAAACGTAAGAGGTAAGTGTGATATCAGTGTCAGAGGATAAACAACTTAGACATAAAGATAAAGACACATGATTTAGTTGGGCATTGGTGGCACACGCCTTTAATCCCAGCACTCGGGAGGCAGAGGCAGGCAGATCTCTCTGAGTTCAAGGCCAGCCTGGTCTCCAGAGCGAGTGACAGGATAGGCTCCAAAGCTACATAGAGAAACCCTGTCTCAAAAAAAAAAAAACAAAAAAAGACACATGATTTTTAAATCATAGCAAAGATGAGCTATCAAGTAACTAACTCCTCTCTCCCTGTTCTCAAGTGATGCCAAATATCATATGCCACAGCTGTCACTCAGGCAAGTGACAAGGGAAGTAACCAACCTTCACTACTATTGTTAGCCTCACTTTCCAAAGAAAACAAAGAAATCATTTAAATCCATATATTCCTTCCTTAATGCAAAGGAAGAGAGGGCAACTGGACTTTGCAATACTTAAAAGCCAGGGGTGGTTCATGTATATAAATGAGGCATGGAGAAACAGGAACACATATGGACTTCACAGTCGACAGGCCTGCTACTTCCATTCTCCTGTCAACTTCAGAAGGCGGAATGACCACCTGCAAGGATTTTGAGGGAGTAACTTAATATTTATGTGATATCTCTCTGCAGCTATGTGTGACAGAAACACTTGTGGTCCTCACACAAGCACACACGGATGAAAGGGCCATCAGCAGACTCTACGGCCATTTACTTGCAAGTTCTTAGGACAAAATTCATTGAAATTTTATGATTTCTTTTTGATGAGACATCGCTGGCTCTTATACTATAGACAATGTCAAGAGGAGGGCTCTTTGTGATGGATCATGGTGGAGACTGCTTCCTTCACTCCACCTCGAGCCTTGTAAATGTTCGGCTAACTGGAAGAAAGAACATACTGGACAAACTAAAAATTGTAATATAGAAATGAGGCTCTAAAAGAATCCGGGGTCATTTCTCTGTGTGGAGGTTGATAGGATGAGACAGAAGACTCAAGTCCCATCATGAAGTATTCATGATGACATTTACATGGAAAATAACAAAATACTTACTGTATATCCAAAATATTCCGGAAATACTCTTTCTCCACTGGCTCCTGCACTGTCCTGGGGAGGAAGGCACAACCTGTCTTCAAGTCTCCATCCTTGTCTCCATTCTGTTTCCAAAAACACCAGGGATGAATGGCCCTGACCATGAGAACTGAAGTGTTCAGGAGAAACAAGAGGAAAATCAAAATAAACATCTCTGTCCTGTGTTACACCAGGGCAGTATGAATTGTGAAGTGTCATGTATGTAAGCCCATTCAATGGTTACCCACTTATTCCTACATGCTTTTATTTCTTGGCCAAACAAGAGCCTAATTTTGAAGCCATGATTCCTTTTTCCTCCAGGTGTTTCCTCACCCCTGGAGGAATATTGGACACTCTCTTCCCTGGGGCTCTGCATCTGAGGTCCACAGTCCATGTGGAAAACATGGGTTGATATATACATATGGGGATAGTTCAGTCTCTTGCTCCATAATATCACTCTTGTTTGTGTGTATAATGCCCCTTGGAAGAAGACATTTTGAGAAAACTTCATCTCAAAACTACCTGGATTTTTGTGAACACCATTAAAAAATGATGTCAGTGGATTTGCTTTGGTGACCCACAGTGAATCCAAAATTAGTGGTTCAAGAAGGACACACAAAGTCAGAATTCATGGGGTCCACAGGGGGCATTGTATCACCAAGTGCATGACGGTGAGTAAGCCTAATTTGTTTAGCATCTGAGATCCACAAACTAGGCACAGTGTGGCCTATGTTACACCAGTGACAGGTAGAGAATATCCACCCGAAACCTGTGCTTCCATTGTGTGGAAAATCAATAAGCAGGTCAAATCACAAAATTTCCTGAATACTCTTGTATCCAAAACTATCCACCTCATCACAGAATCATAGTTCACTTACATGTTAAATGATGATTTTTGAATATTCAACAATATCCAGAGAAAAACCTAGATCTTTGTGCCTTATTTCAAATACTATATATAATCTATCATTCCTCTCCCCAACCAGTCATTATTAATGAGAAGACCAACTGAGAATTTGAGTTCCAAACAAAGATCTCCATCTCTCATCCTCAAAGTTTTCAAAGACACATTGTGATGACAAAATTTTTCTACTCATCTTTGATTGATTTCTACTCATTCTTTTCTCATTTACATTCCAGGAGTGGCTTGAAGAAGTCTTGTACTGAGTGTCTTCAAAGCAAATAATAAGTGTGAAGTGACACTTTGTTGAATGTGTAAACTCATGGCATTGTTCTAGTCAACTACTCTAGGTTGCATTTTAGAATCTTAACTGTCAGTTCAAGGGTGTAATTCTTCCCACTGGCTTCACATGGCACCCCATCCCCAATTCTGTCAAGACTCTTTAATGATCAAATAATACCTCTCTTTCTTTGAGGGATTCCTTGAGCTCTAGGGGGAGCAATATTATAGATACAACCTATTTAGAAGTTTGTTCTCTGATGTCTTTTTCTCTTTGCATAATGTTTGGCTCTGGGTCTCTGTGTTTGTTCCTATTGGCTGGAGGAGGAAGCCTCTCTGGTGATAGCTCAATAACTTTCTCTTCCCTGAGTATATCAGAATATATTTAACAATCTTTTAATAAGAACATTTTTTCTTAGACATGTAGTATTTGGTTTTACCCTAGGTATCTGGGCTATATAGTTTTCTGGTATAAGTCATCTTTGGAGTTCCAGATAAGGGTTCTATTTTGTGGAGTGAGCCTTACATCTAATTATACTTTGGTTGGTTACTGCCACAAGCTTTGTTCCAACAATGGCACAGAATTTTTCCAGTCAGGAATGATTATACATTGAAGGTTTTGTGGCTGTGTTGGTGTTAATGCTTCTTTTTTTGGTACACTGAAGAATATCTTCCCATACTAAAGACACTGGAATGTGGGGATAAAGTTCTATGAAGGTTACAGCTTGCCCTTTCCATGTTAATGAATTATGTAGCTATTTTCTTTAGCAATAGAAACTTGCTGTTCATTTGTTGATAGGAAACTATTTTCTTCATGGCAGACTGGTTTGCTTTCGGATGTTCTCAGGACCACTTTTGCCAATGACTCTATTGAATACAACCCAGTCCTGCTATAGGAAGCTTCATTTGGTGACTAGATATGACCATTTGTGACTCTATTTCCTCATTATTTGTGGAATTCATTATATCACCTACATAAATTTCAGGAAGTGTCCTCTACACTATGTATTCTTACCACACCACAAACATCCATCAATATTAGCTGTTATTCTGCACATTTCTTCCTTCAACACTATTTCTTCTCCCACACCCACATGACATGGATATTCTAGTCTATACCTACCCCTGAGTCCACTCATAAAATATATTCTGCTACCCCCTCCCAAGTGTTGCAATTTAAGAAAACCTGTGCTCAAGAGAATGATGCCATGAGGCAGGTTTCAAGTAGAGGGGATTTTTATTAGGGAAAGGGATCATAAAAAGGGGAAAGGGGAGGGGTGAAAAGTCTCTCAGGGGGGCTGGAGAGAGCTCAGAGGTTAAGAGTACTGACTGCTCTTCCAGAGGTCCTGAGTTCAATTCCCAGCGACCACATGGTGGCTCACAACCATCTGCAACAAGATCTGGTGCCTTCTTCTGGTGTGCAGATATACATGAAAGCAGAATGTTGTATACATAATAAATAAATAAATAAATAAATAAATAAATAAATAAATAAAATCTTAAAAAAGTACTCCCAGGACAGGAGCAGCAGAAGTGTGGAAAGAGGGGGAGAGAGAGCGAGAAAGAAGGGAGATAGGTAGATAGATAGATAGATAGATAGATAGATAGATAGATAGAAGGATAAGAGGTGGGCAAAGCCCTTTTAAGAGGAAACTGTAAATATTCACAGGTGGTTCTCTTAGTGGTTGCAGATAAGGATGTACCCTGTCACAATCCCAAGTATGGGCCAGT